>NW_026058866.1:0-84128 GCF_023721935.1 Panthera uncia | reverse complement strand
TGTGGTATACACACACACACACACACACACACACACACACACACACACAATGGAGTAGTACTCGGCAATCAAAAAGAATGAATTCTTGCCATTTGCAACTACGTGGATGGAACTGGAGGACATTATGCTAAGTGAAATTAGTCAGAGAAAGACAAATAACATATGACTTCACTCATATGAGGACTTTAAGAGACAAAACAGATGAACCTAAGGGAAGGGAAGCAAAAGTAATATAAAAACAGGGAGGGGGACAAAGTATAAGAGACTCATAAATATGGAGAACACAGGGTTACTGGAGAGGGTGTGGGAGGGGGCATGGGCTAAATAGGTAAGGGGCATTAAGGAATCTACTCCTGAAACCATTGTTGCACTATATGCTAACTAATTTGGATGTAAAATTTAAAAAATAATATAAATAAATAAATAGTGAACTAATGGGAGAATCACACTTGATGATGGAATGTAAACTTGGTTAACTGTCGTCTATTGTGCCATTCATGAAATCAGAGGGGCAGCATCTTGCTTGTGTTCACAAACACAACATTAAAACCGAGACACAAGAAAAAATGAACAATAACATGAGGTTAAATGTCTCTGTAGTTATACAGACAATGGCAGATCTATTTTTTTTTTTTAAGGTTTTATTTTATTTTTTGAGAGACAGATCATGAGCAGGGGAGGGGCAGAGAGAGAAGGAGACACAGAATCTGAAGCAGGCTCCAGACTGTGAGCTGTCACCACATGGCTGGACATGGGGCTCAAACCCACAAACAGGGTATCATGACCAAAGCCGAAATCGGACAACCAAATGAGCCACCCCCACGCCCCTAAATTTTCTTTAATCAAAAATTTTCCCTCTCATTTACTATTAGATCAATTAGCACTATAGGCATACCTCTTTTATTTATTGTGCTTCCCTTCACTATACTTCAGGTATTTTTGCTTTTAACAAATTCAAGGTTTGTGGCACTCCTGTATCATTCAAGTCTATCAGTGCCGTTTTTACAACAGCATGTACTTCATGTCGGTCATATTTTGGTAATTTTCACATTACTTCAAGGTTTTCCATTATTATTATCTTTGTTAGGTGATCTGTGATCAGCACTTTTGGATGTTGTTACTGTAATTGTTTTGGGGCACCATGAACCACACCCGCACAAGATGGTGAACCGAACTGATAAATGTTGTATGTTCTGAGTGCTCTACCAACTGGCCAACCCCCCAACTTTCTGCCTCTCCTCAGGCCTCCCTATTCCGAGACACATCAATACAGAAATTAGCCTAATTAATAGCCCTACAATGGCTTCAGGGTGTTCAAATGAACAGTCACATGTTTCTCACTTTAAATCAAATGCGAGAAATGATTAAGCTTAATCAAGAAGGCATGTTGAACACCAAGAGTGACCTCTCACAGTTAGCCAACTTGTGAATGTAAAGAAAGACTTAATAAAGGAAATTAAAAGCACTATTCCAGTGAACACACCAATGATAAGCAAAATAGCCTTACTGATATACAGAAAACTTTTAGTGGCCTGAGTAGATCAAACCAGTCACAACATTCACTTAAGCCAAAGCCTAAATCCAGACAAAGCCCTAACTCTTTTTAATTCTTTGAAGGCTGAGAGACATAAGGAAGCTGCAGAAGAGCAGTCTGAAGCTAGCAGAGGTTGATTTTCATAAGGTTTAAGGAGAGAAGCAGTCTCTCTCATAATATAAAGGTTCAAGGTGAAGCAGAAAGTATGCACATAGAAGTTACAGTAAGTTGTCCAGAAGATCCAGCTAAGTAAATCATGAAGGTGGCTACATTAAACAACAGAGTCCCAATACAGACAAACAGTCTTAGATTGTTACATTAGAAGAAGATGCCTTCTGGGACTTTCATAGCTAGGGAAGAGAACTTAGTGCCTGGCTTCAAAGTTTCAAAGGATAGACAGACTAACTTTCTTGTTAACAGTTAATGCAGCTGGTTGAAGCCAATGCTCACTTCACTTACCATTCCCAAAATACTAGGGCCCTTAAGAATTATGGTAGATCTACTCTGTGCAAATGCCAAAGTGTAGCCTGGATGACAACACATCTATTGATAATATGGTTTACTGAGTACTTTAACCTCACTGCTTAAAATATCTTCTGCTCAGAAAAAACAATTCCTTTCACAACATTGCACGTGGACAATGCACCTGTCACCTATGAGTTCTCATGGAGATGAACAGTGAGATTAATATACTTTTCATGCCTGCTAACACTACATCCATTCTGCAGCCCATGAATTAACGAGTAATTTTGACTTTCAAGTCTTATTCTTTAAGAACTACGTTTCACAAGACTATAGTGGCAAAAGATAGTGATTCCTCTATGGATCTGGGCAAAGTCAAGTGAAAACCTCTGGAAAGGATTCACCATTCCAGACACCGTGAAGAACATTCACAATTCATGGAAAGAGGTCAAAATATCAACATGCACAGGAGTTTGGAAGAAGTTGATTCCAATCTCATGAATAATTTTGAGAGGTTCAAGACTTTGGTGGAGGAAGTAACCGCAGATGTGATGGAAATAGTAAGAGAACTAGAATTACAAGTGCAGCCTGGGGCACCTGGGTGGCTCAGTGGGTTGAACGTCCGACTTCAGCTCAGGTCATGATCTCCCAGTCTGTGAGTTCGAGCCCTGACTCAGGCTCTGTGCTGACAGCTCGGAGCCTGGAGCTTGCTTCCCATTCTGTGTCTCCCTCTCTCTCTGCCCCTCCCCTGTTCATGCTCTGTCTCTCTGTCAAAAATAAATAAACATTTTTTAAAAATTAAAAAAAAAAAAAAGTACAGCCTAAAGACGTGATCGAATTGCTACAATTTCGTGATAAAACAGATGAGGAGCTGCTTCTTATGGATTAGCAAAGAAAGTGGTTCCTTGAGACAGAAGATGCTATAATGACTGCTGAAATGACAACACAAGATTTAGTATATTACTTACTCTTAGGTAATGAAGCAAGAGCAGTGTTTGAGAGAAGTGACTCCAATTATGCAAGAAGTTCTAATATGGGTAGAATGTTATCAGTCAGTAACAGAAACTACAGAGAAATTGTTCATAAAAGGAAGAGTCAATTGATGCAGAATACTTCCCTTGTCTCATTTTAAGAAATAGCCACAGCCACCCTAACCTTCAGCAACCACCACCCTCATCAGTCAATAATCACAATACTAAGGCAAGACCCAAGGTGCCTGGGTGGCCCAGACCATTAAGCATCTGACTCTTGATTTCAGTTTAGGTCATGATCTCACGGTTCATGAGTTCGAGACCTATGTTGGGTTCAGTACGGATAGTGCGGAGCCTGCTTGAGATTCTGTCTCTCCCTCTCCCTTTCTCTCCGACCCAACTGGGCACTCTCACGTGCTCTTGCTCCCCTTCAAAATAAACTTAAAAAAATATATATACTAAAGCAAGACCCTCTATCAGCAAAAAGACTACAACTCGCTTCTAAAAGCTCAGAAAATGATTACCATTTTTCAGCAATGAAGTATTTTCAAATTAAGGTACATACATTGTTTTTGTTTTTGTTTTAGATGTAATGCTACTAAACACTCAACAGACTACAGTATAGTGGAAAAGTTTATATGCACTGGCCAACCAAAATATTCATTTAACTTGTTTTACTGTGGTGGCCTAGAACCAAAACCACAGTATCTCTAAGGTATGCTCAGGTTTAAACTAAAATTTAGCCCCAACTCCCATTTCTCAAGGCTCAGTTCTCTACTGATGCATTTTTACATGGGAGGGGGGAAAAAAAGCATTTTTAGCTATTCTTAAAAAAAAAAGTTATGACTGAAGCTAATCACAGAAAAATCATTAAGACAGGTAAAGGGTGACAAATAAGTCTGGTCTTTTCTTTAGCACTGGCCAGGATCTTATCTCCAGTACGTAAGCCTTCATGTATTCAGTGAAGGTGGAAGTTTAAAGGCAATGGCCACTGATTTGAGATCATCAAATTAACTCTCTTCATTCTGATGACATGCTTGCTGTTTTTTATTATTATTAGCTTTTTACTCCTACAAACAAACAATAAAATGATCATAAAGATATTCTAGTTCTGGGGCACGTGGGAGGCTCAATCAGTTAAGCAACCTACCCACTCTTGATTTCAGCTCAGGTCATGATCTCATGGTTTGAGAGTTTGAGCCCTGCATCACACTCTGTTCTGACAGCAGGAGGCCTGCTTGGTGGTATTCTTGCTCTCTGCCCCTCCTCCACTCTCTCTTCTCAATAAACTTCTGAAAATATTAAAAAATAAAAACTGGCAATTTAAGAATGTAATTTAGAATGAACTGAAAAGTTGCAACAGAAAAAGCATTCAATAAGCTTAGTTATAATTTGTATGCAGAAACCAACAACCCTATTATAGTAAAAACAGCTAGCAAGGATTCCATTTACAACAAAACAGCAACAAAAACAGAAAAATAGTAATAAACTTAAACCTCTTAAGAGGTTTATATAAACACATAAAATGTTTAAAGGTACCAAAAGATGATATAAATTTAAGACTAATAACAAAACTATCAATTCTTACTAAATTATAAATTTCACACGGTAAAAAAATAACTTGACTTTTTTATTGCATAAGAAAAGGCCAATTTTAAAGTTAAAAAAAAATCTGGGGCGCCTGGGTGGCTCAGTCGGTTGAGCTTCCAACTTGGGCTCAGGTCATGATCTCACGGGTGCTGAGTTCAAGCCCCGCATTGGGCTCTGTGCTGACGGCTCAGAGCCTGGAGCCTACTTTCAGTTCTGAATCTCCCTCTCTCTCTGCCCCTTCCCCGTTCACATGCTGTCTCTCTCTCAAAAATAAGCATTCAAAAAAATTTAAAAAAAAATTTTTTTTAATTATGAAGAATAACTGTGGAGGGGGCAATGGCCTTATTATTTGTATTATTACTATTGATATTATTTGATATAAAAGCATCAAATACAAATACAATGAAGTATTAAAGAGTTCAGCTATATCAAAGTTTAATGCACAATAAATATGGTCATTCAAGAAATTGTGTGGTAACTCTCATTTATCAGGAAATACAGTAAGATGGATCTGTATCTTATTCCCTACACCAAAATAAATCTCAGCTAGATCAAGAATGTAAATGCAAATAACAAAATCATAAAACTAGAAGACATGTAAGGTTTTGTTTATTTGTTCTTGCTTTAATCTCATCATGAGAGGCTTTAAAGCATGACTCAAAATCCAGAAACTATCAAAACAGACTAATAAATTTTGCTGCAAAAATTTTCATCTGGCTACAAAGGCATACAAAATAAAATCAAGAGGCAAATTATTTTAAAAAAATTTTTTAACATTTATTTATCTTTGAGACAGAGCGAGACAGAGCATGAGCAGAGAGAAAGGGAGACACAGAATCCAAAGCAGGCTCCAGGCTCCGAGCTGTCAGCACAGAGTCTGATGCAGGGCTTGAACTCACAAACGGGGAGATCACAACCTGAGCCAAAGTCAGACGCTTAACCGACAGCCACCCAGGCACCCCAAGAGGCAAATTATTAAAGGAAAAATACTTTCAACACATAGACAATTCCCACAAACAATACAAATATAGGTAAAGAATGTAATGGATTCAAAGAAATGACTCCTAAACAAATGAAAACTTACTCATAAGAGAATTGCAAAATAAATTACAAACTAAAACTTGTCACCAGTAAGACCAAAAAGTTTTGGAAAACATACTCTTGGTGTGACTGGGTGGCTCAGTAGGTTAAGCATTTGACTCTATTTTTGGTTAAGGTCATGATCTCACAATTCAAGAGTTTGAGCCCCACATTGGGCTCTGTGCTGACAGTGCTCAGCCTGCTTGGGATTCTGTCTCCCTCTCCCCCCGCCCCCCCCACCCCCACCCTCACACCTCCCCACCCCCCCACCTCCCCACCTTCAGCGCACGTGCGCACATGCTTTCTCTCATTAATAAACATTTAAAAACATTTTTAAAAAATGAAAATACACTTTAGTGTTGAAAAGGATGTAGAAACAAAAGGCAACCTCCTTTTGTTTGAGAGGGAGTAAACTGGTGTACCTCTACAGAAAACAATTTTAATCAAAATGCATTCTTTGACCCAGAAATTCCCCTTATAGAAATCTACCTTAGCTCACAGATATACTAGTACATGTGGGAAAAGATACGCTATTTTAACAGCAACAGCAAAAAAAACCAAACAAACAAACAAAAAAAAAAACAAAAAACCTATCAAAAAAAATATACATTCAGCAGAATACTATTTAGCCATTAAAAAAAAAAATGCAGCCTGGGGCAGCTGGGTGGCTCAGTCGGTTAAGTGTCTGACTTCCGCTCAGGTCATGATCTAACGGTTCGTGGGTTCGAGCCCCGTATTGGGCTCGGTGCTAACAGCTCAGAGCCCAGAGCCTGTTTCAGATTCTGTGTCTCCCTCTCTGTATGTCCCTCCCCCACTCACGTTCTGTCTCCCTCTGTCTCAAAAATAAAAAACATTAAAAAAAATTAAACATAAAATTAAATGCAGCCTGTTAAGAGAAAAAAAAAAAAACAAATATAACAGTATGTAGAATGCTACCATTTGAATCTTAAAAAGATGGGAAGTTATGTATGTCCTATGTATCTTTGTATATAGGACTAAATCTGAAAGACACACTAGAAATTTGATTGCCTCTGAGAATGGGAACCACAGACAGGGAAATGGAGGTGACTGGGGAGGAGATTTACATTTATACTTTTTTCAGTCATGATCAAGTAAATACATACTTTCTTTTTTAAGGTTTTTTGTTGTTTTATTTTTTTGAGAGAAAGAGAGAGAGAGAGAGCACATGCGCACACGGTCAGGGAGGGGCAGAGAGAGAGAGACAGAATTCCAAGCAGGCTCCGCAGGAACCCATAAACCCTGAGATTGTGACCCAAACCAAAATCAAGAGCCAGATGTTTAATGGGCCACCCAGGTACCCCTGTACTTTTTTTTTTTAAGCAAGTGTTTGTACTCTATTCCTTCTCTATGTCCCTAACTCTAAGGTATTCTGGCTTACACATCAAAAATAGGAAAATTAAATTTTCTCCTTTGCCACAACATCCAAAACTACTTAACTTTTTCCAAAGGATGAGGTATGAGAAATATGAAAATGATACGTTTCTCTTCCTGTGCCCACCCACCTACTATTCAAAAAGTAGCTAAGTCATGTGTTGAATCATCTATTTTTAGCTACAATTAAAAAGTAGAGTTATGAAAGTAACAGCAGCTGATCAATTTTTTTTTTTAATTTTGTAAATGTTTATTTTTGAGAGAGAGACAGAGTATGAGGGGGGAGGGGCAGAGAGAGACAGAGACACAGAATCTGAAGCAGACTCCAAGCTATCAGCAGAGGCTTGAACCCACAAACCATGAGATCATGACCTTAGTCAAAGTTGGTCGCTTAACCGACTGAGCCACCCAGGCGCTCTGCAGCTGATCAATTTCTAATCACAGCACAGTCCCAGAAAACCAGTTCTAACTGGTGGCAAAGGTGCTCACCTCCACCATGGCTTACCATCTCAAGGCTGTGGCATATCAAAAATGTAACTAGATTAAGGAAGAGTAAGAAAACTAGGGGGAAAAGTGAATGTGTAATAGCAACCAAAGAATGGATTAAAATGAATTTTTACAATAAATTAGAAACTATCCTTTTATAGTAAAGGTAGTAATTTCCTTCTTGCCAGAAAACGTATATTCATAGCCCTCTATCTTTTATTCCACTTAAAAGTGGATGACTTTCTTTGAGATAATGATTTTCTACCAAGTTTTAGGAAAGTTAAACTATTAAAAGAACGAGAAAACAAAACTATAGAACATCTCTCAATAATAAAGTTTCTGGAGTCATTTACCAGTGATCAAATGCTACCATTTAACAGTAAGACAATCCTCAGACACTAGGCTTCTTTGAGCTCTTCTTACAGAGACACTAAAGTAAATGTAATACACTAAACAGACACTATTTTCTGCCAACACAAAACGTTAAGTCACTATACGCTTATTAATTAAATCACATTACCACTCTACGTGGATGTGTAATTGACAAGACAAAAATCAGTTACTGCATCCAAATGTTAATATGTTTACGTATTATTTGCAACATGGTTTTATTCTGAAGTAGAAAAGTACTTTAGAAGGCTATTATGCAGCAACTAAACTTAATACTCTTGCAGAGAAGCCCAAGGCATCTCACCTAACACTGCTAATTTATTAATTTGTTCTCTCTGCTATAAAGTTTCATGTTATTCCAACATTAGATTACCTTAAAACCAATTATAGCTCCAATTAGCAATCTATTTTAATCTAAATAGATTAAATATAGAGAAAAAATAGAGAAAATACTCAAAGTCTATGCATTTTAGAACTTCAAAAGATGCGAGGTGCCTGGTTGGCTCAGTCGGTTAAGCATCCAACTTCAGCTCAGGTCATGATCTCACAGTTGGTAGGTTCGAGCCCCGCAACCGGCTGTGTGCTGACAGCTCAGAGCCTGGAGCCTGTTTTAGATTCTGTGTCTCCCTCTCTCCCTGCCCCTCCCCCACTCACCCTCTGTCTCCCCGTCTCAAAAATAAACATTGAAAAAAAAATTTTTTTTAAAGAACTTCAAAAGATGCGATTTAGTAAGCATTAGACTTTAGTCTAAACCATTTCTTATAACCTATGATAAAAGAATTTAACTGATCAAAGAATATAATCACTAACCTATTATAATAACAATTTATTTTTTTATTTTGATAACCAAAACTCACAAAACCCTGGGAATAAATAAACTGTGCTGCAGACATTAGCAGGTTACAAACTGAGAAATGTGCAAGATATTATAAATAAAAAAAAAGTACAAAGAAATTGGATAGAGTTGGATTGTTTAGGATTAAGGATGTTTGTCATGTATAGGAAAGGCCTGAAGTTAAAATACAGAAAATGCAGGTTTGCTAAATTTGGAAATATTCACTGATGGACACAAACTGAGTCAGCATGTAGACTGATCTGAATGAGAATCATAACATGCCTGACACAAGAATGAATGGGCTCAAGGGCAGCCAACACAATAAGGAGATGCTCATAGCAGTAGGATGCAGAGGAAAGAAGAGACAGCAGGGAACAGGGGCACAGAAATACCAACTTGAGTTAATTTCTGCTTCAAGACCTGGCACATTTCATGCAATTCTAGAAAGTTATTTTGCTCTATTGATACACTTAAAAGAAATGAAGCACAATTGCATAAAGCATTAATTAAACAAACATATTAGCCTCGTAAGAACATTTTTCTTTCCCTTCTTTCTCGTTTCCCTAATGGATACTTTATTTTTGCTTCCTCTGATCTAATCCTGATAAGAACTAGGCTCTTAACCTATGAGGTCTCAATTATCCAGTATTTGAAATAAAACTCTGCTCTCCGCAAAATTTTTCGAGGGCAAAGGTTCTTAAAGGAGTCTGTGACAACAGTTAAAAAAACTTAGAGCCTCCCTATAATCACTGCAAATAACCGTGCACCACTCCTCTCCCCAGTCCTATTCAACTTGGTTTCTTTGCCAATGATCAATACCAGTAGAGGAGGAGAGAGGGAGAAGACACCTCCTGTTTGTCTAACTAGGTATGGAGTCCCCATTCTGTACCTTCCCAAACTGAGTTCATTCAAGCGTTATTTCTCTAACTTCAGGATTAGAGGACTGCTACTATCCTTGAAGACCATGGAATTATTGAAGTTCTAGACATAAAATTTAGAAGCTAAACTCTCCTGTGTAGTTTCGTAACTTTGCTTCCTACTCTGTGTCAAACCCCAAGGCTGAGTGTCTTCTTATATTTTTTTAATTAGAAAGAGGTTTAAGAAGCAACATAATGAAATCTACAAATATCTTCACTTTTAAATTATTGCTAAGACATGCAAATAATTACCTGCTGGTAAAAAGGAGTGACTCTGGACTAGCACTAGGGTCCTCAGATAGGAGAGTCCTAACCCAGTAATGAAACTTGATGTGTGGCCCTTGGAACTCCCCTTAGGTCTATTAAATCTGTTTCTTCAAGTGAAAAGTAAGGACTAAACCCAAACATTTTCCACATTCACAAAGCACACTGCTCAACTCTGTTCTTGTTCTGTAAAACTGCTGAATCGTTTTTATGTTATTTTGTACGTTAATCACTGATTATCTATTAATAACTATTAAAGCTGAAACCCAGTTTTATCAAGTATAAGGGCTGCTGACAGTAATTACTCATTCTGGTATTTCAAACATTGATTTATAGCCTCTTTATTCCACAGAAGCAGTAAATTTGATTTTACTCCTGGAGAAACACATACCTTTAATCAAAATGTTAGCTACATACACATGTCATGTAGAGAAGCCAATTTTTTGAAGATTAAAGAACATTAACTGAGTACCTCCTGTATACAGAGACATTGGGGAATTTGAGGCATTAGAAAACAGTAACAAGAAAAACCATCTTTGTCTCTTAGGGGCATATAATGCACTTTAAAGGGCAGGAGAGGCTCAAATAGAGAAAAAGACAGGGCAGCAATTATCATATGTAACATAAGGCCTCTATGATCTCTGAATTTCTGACAGAAATTCCTGACAGTGGTCAGAAATGACTTGCTACCAGGGGGCACTTCATCTGGCCCTGGAAAGAAGGGTAGAATTTAGACCAAAAAAGGAAGACATTAGGGGGTAACAGGCTAACCAAAACATGGATGGCTCAGAATGTCAGGAATCTGGGCTCTGTCTACAAGGGCAGAGGTAAGCAATGCGAAGAGTGCAGTTTGTTCTCTGTGTGGTTTTGTTTTTAGAGAGAGCGCGAGCAGGGGAGGGGCAGAGAAAGAAGGAGAGAGAGAGAGAATCTCAAATGGGCTCCATGCTCAGCAGAGACAGAGGAGGCTCAATCCCACAACAAGATCATGACCTGAGCAGGAATCAAGAGTCCAACGCTCAACCGAGCCGCCAAGGCACCCCTGTGTATTTTATTCTTTACTACTAAAATTCATATTTAGTATTTCTGAATCAAATGTATTTACAAATCAATGTGTACATAAAAGTGTTTTTTTTCCCTCACACTGAAGCAAATCTGTCATAAAATCAAACATATGTCATAATCAATAGCTTCTTAAAACCAACACCAGATTTGGAAGAACTGAGTAATAGTTCTGGGAATTGAGGGGAGTAAGGCATTTCCACAGAAACAGCAAAGACTCAGATTAAAGGTGCTGCTCCACAGAGATCCACAGACCAACTCAGGGATGGCAGGTGGAGGATGTGCTCTGGATAAATGGAATGAAAAGCAGCTCAACAGAGCACCCAGATCAAGGGAAAGTTGGAAATGTTAGACTTAGAACTCTAGGACGAGAGAAGCACCTGGGTGGTTGAATAAATTGAACATCAGACTCTTGAATTCAGCTTAGGTCATGATCCCAGGGTTATGGGATCAAGCCCTGTACTGGGTTCTGCACTGGGCATGGAGCCTGCTTAAGATATTCATTCTCTCTCTCTCTCTCTCTCTCTCTCTCTCTCTGTCTGTCTGTCTCTCTCTCCCTCTGCCCCTCACGCCCCCCTCTTGCCCTCTCCCTAGAATAAATACATGCATGCATGCATACATACATACATACATACTACTCTAGGATGAGAGATGACCACAGGGTAGAAGGAGAATAAAACTCGACTTATCTTAAGACTCCAGGAGCACACATGCAAACATAGACATCAAACACCAGTTTTAAAAACAACCTATTCACACACTACATGAGAAAAATGACAAAATTTTAAAAATTATGAAAACTCAAAAACTTTATCTCCAAAAACCTTGACCTGTAGCACAAGTGATGTGCTGTAATCCTCCCTCTACCAATTTATTCCATTGCACTTTCCAAAATGGCTACTTGATTCTAAAGGTATTATTGCAGTATACCAGCCCTGCTGTACTTTTCATGTCATTAAGCTAGAAAAGAGGTTTAGGACTATCTCCAGAAAAAAAAAAAAAAAAAAAAAAAAAAAAAAATTGCACTGATAGTACTGTTCTTGTGTAATGACTGGGGTTAAGCTTGGCACATTATTTTCTATAATGGCTTCACATTTCAAAAAGTGAACATTATGAGACTGGTACAATTAGGTAGCTTACATATACAGAATTCAAGGGTGAGATGAAGCAAAATCTGTATTACCATCTAGACTCTGTATCCCAAATGCTTTACCTTCCCTGTAATAACAATTACAAATGCTATTTTATCTGTAGAAAAAAATATATGTTATTTATAGTAAAGGAAAAAACCAAAGGTATACCCAATTGTCCTAGAGCACATTAATTATCCACTCCTCTTCAACCAAAAAAAAAATGGAAATTCTCAAATTTGACTTGTTTAAAAAAAAAAAAAAAAAGTCAGGGCACCTGAGTGGGTCAGTCACTTAAGCATCCAACTTCAGCTCATGTCATGACCTCACAGTTCTTAGATTCAGACCCTGCATTGGGCTCTGCACTGACAGCTCAGAGCTTAGAGCCTAATTCAGATTCTTTGTCTCCTTCTATCTCTCTGTCCCACCCCCAACTGTGCTCTCTCTC
Organism: Panthera uncia; assembly: GCF_023721935.1. NCBI lineage: Eukaryota > Metazoa > Chordata > Mammalia > Carnivora > Felidae > Panthera > Panthera uncia. Next base: position 71,570 of record NW_026058866.1, on the reverse strand, counting down.
AAAAATAAATATATAAACATTTTTAAAAATAAAAAATAGGGGCGCCTGGGTGGCTCAGTGGGTTAAGCATCCAACTTCTTCTCCGGTCATAATCTCACAGTTCATGGGTTCAAGCCCCAAGCCAGGCTCTGTGCTGACAACTCAGAGCCTGACACCCGCTTCTGATTCTGTGTCTCCCTCTCTCTCCATTCCTCCCCTGCTCATGTTGTCTCTCTCTCTCAAAAATAAATAAAGATTAAAACAAACAAAAACATAAATTAAGTTCAATTAGAATGACAGTATTTGGGGGCGCCTGGGTGGCTCAATCAGTTAATAGGCCACTCTTGAATTTGGCTCAGGTCATGATCTCTAGGTTCGTGCAATCAAGCCCTGTGTGGGGCTCTGCAATGAGAGCACAGAGCTGCTTGGGATTCTCTTCCTCCCTCTGCTCGTCACCAACTCTCTCTCTTCTCTCAAAATAAATAAACTTAAAAAAAAATTGTAGTGAAGCTTAAAGAAAAGGGCTGTGTCTTTGTTTTCTATGGCACACCTAGCACCTGGCACAAAAGGATATGCTAAATAGATGACCAATGAGGAGATTTAAGGACTATAAGGACTTCCAGAAGTTAATCCTTACTATCTTCTTTTAAAAATATTACTTATTTATTTTTGAGAAACAGAGCATGAATGAGAGAGGGGCAGAGAGAAGGGGTGAGAGAGAATCCCACCCAGGCCCCGTACTGTCACCACAGATCTGGAAGCAGGCCTCAAGCTTACCTGAAGTGGGACTGGAGCTCAAGAACCATAAGATCACGACCTGAGCTGAAGTCGGAGGCTTCACCAACTGAGCCACCCAGGCACCCCAATCCTTACTATTTTCTTAAATAATTATTTCAGTTAGAGTATCTACAAATCAATTGTGATCAGGGTTGTCTGGGATACTTATAAACAAAAGGGATGGGGAATATTAAAAAAAAAAAAAAAAAAAAAAAGGAAGAGCTATAGAAAAGGCTGACTTTTAAAAAGACCATCCTATCCTGCAAAGTCGACCAAAATATTAATATTCACATGAGCCAGCAACAAGGGGTTTGGGAACCGGGGATTAGGAGTTTCTACTGGGGACACAGTAAGAGTTAAAAACAAACTGTCACACTTTTATTACCATTTTGACATTCATTTATATAATCTCCACCAAGATACATAAAATAGTCTTATTTGAAATTTGAAAGGTGCAATGTGTAATATAAAACCAATTCAGGGGCGCCTGGGTGGCGCAGTCGGTTAAGGGTCCGACTTCAGCCAGGTCACGATCTCGCGGTCCGTGAGTTCGAGCCCCGCGTCAGGCTCTGGGCTGATGGCTCGGAGCCTGGAGCCTGTTTCCGATTCTGTGTCTCCCTCTCTCTCTGCCCCTCCCCCGTTCATGCTCTGTCTCTCTCTGTCCCAAAAATAAATAAAAAACGTTAAAAAAAAAAAAAAAAAATTCAAAAGCCAACTTCTAGGGGCGCCAGAGTGGCTCAGTCGGTTAAGCGACCAACTTCAGCTCAGGTCCTGATCTCGCAGTTTGTGAGTTCAGGCCCTGTGTCGGGCTCTGTGCTGACAGCTCAGAGCCTGGAGCTGCTTCGGATTCTGTGTCTCTGTCTCTCTCTCTGCCTGTCCCCTGCTCACATTCTGCCTCTATCTCTCAATAACAAATAAATGTTAAAAAATAAATAAAAATAAAAAGCCAACTTCAAGGCCCTCCAACAAGCACCCACAAAGGCTTCAAACTGTGGGCTGGCATGTAATTTCCTAAAATAAAGATATCCATTCCCACTAATTTTTCAAGTTTAAATACTGCTGAAGTTAATTCTTGACCCCTTTCTCTCTTAATCCTTCATTTCTTTAACCCTACCTTTCATAACCTTTTCATTTAGCAACCCCACTACCAAAATTCACATCACCTAATACAAGAGAAAAAAGGGGTAGGATTTCCAATTAAAAAAAATAAAGAGAAGTTAACACACTTAATGCCCTCTTTCCCTGTCTAGCCAGAAAAAAATTAGCCAATAAGATAATTAAGAGGAATAAGTAATTAAAGGAAAGGGAGTAAAATATTCACTATTAGATGTTATGGACTAATTCTTTAAATGAGAATAAACAGCAGAATAGGTAGGTAGATTTCAGGTCTTAACTCAGACTATATCAAATTCTCTAGCTCTACCATGGGGAGAAAAAAGCATTAGAAAATATTTTGGAGAGAAAATAAATCATCTTTAAAGTAAAATACACTTGTGAAAAGGAAAATCATCACACTGTCTAAACCAACTCACCCTTAGCAACCTTATATACGCAGAAGAATTTACAACAGAATATTTAAATATCAGTACATTTTTTCTTCCTGTGGTTATAAAAAATTGTATTTAATGTTTATTTTTGAGAGAAAGCACGACCGGGAGGGGGCAGTGAGAGAGGGAGGGAGAGCATTTGAAGTGAGTTCTGTGTTGACAGCAGAGTCCAATGCAGGGCTTGAACCCACAAATAGAACCCTGAGATCATGACCTGAGCGTATGTCAGACATTTTAGCTGAATGAACAACCCAGGCTCCACCAAAAATTATTATTTTTATAAAATGATTCTTTTAAGACGGACATATGCATCCTATCTCACAAATGAGCTTCATGTACCATAAATGCAGGCACAAACTTAAATTAGCCTCCTATATAATCACGGTTTTCCAAAAACACTCAGCAGCCAAACACTGTTAATGTTTTCACCCAGGGATGAGACATTGACCGTGTGTTTACATTTGACAATGTTTATCAGTTAGCCTCACTCCGTTTCTACAGGAAAGAGGATGGGCCTATGGTTAAGAAAGCAGTATAGAATCAATCAGGCTTGAATTTGAATCTGGTCCACTTTTATGCCAGATGTTACCTTGGACAAATTTATCTACTCTCTTTGAACCTGTTTCCTCTACTGTAAAATCCCTACATCTTAGTATGATATGAAGATTAATATTAAGGGTTAACATTTACCAAGTGTTTTGCTGGGCATACAGCACTGTTCTAAGTACTTGAATAATTTTTTTTAACGTACACTTTTTCTTATTTTTTTATGTTCATTTTTTAAAAAAATTTTTTTAAATGTTTATTTATTTTTGAGACAGAGAGAGACAGAGCATGAACGGGGGAGGGTCAGAGAGAAAGGGACACACAGAATCCAAAACAGGCTCCAGGCTCTGAGCTGTCAGCACAGAGCCCGACGCAGGGCTTCAACTCACCGACCGCGAGACCGTGACCTGAGTTGAAGTCGGACGCTTAACCGACTGAGCCACCCAGGCGCCCCTATGTTCATTTATTTTTGAGAGAGAGAGCACGCGTGCGCAGGGCACGGGGGGGGGGGGGGGGGGGAGGAGGGAGACAGAGACAGGGGATCAGAAGCAGGTTCTGTGCTAACAGCACAGCCCCAATGCAGGGCCGGAACTCACTAACTGTGAGATCATGACCTGAGCCAAAGTCGGATGTTTACTGAGCCTAGGTGGGATGCTTAACCATTTGGGTCACCCAGGTGTGCCTACATTAGATCTATTTTTAAAGGCAGCAGTATTCTCCTCACTTTACAGATGAGGAGAGCCATATTCAGTTTACAACAGCAGTACTCCCTGGCTTTACAGAAGCAGCAACCAAGGAAGTAAGAATTAGTAAGGCCCATATTCACAAAGCTATTAAGTAGAGCAAAGACTCAAAAAAACTCAAATCCTACCTCTCAACTCCTATCTACATGCTAATTTAGATAATGTATTTAAATACTTCGGCACAGTGCTTGAGCAACAGAAAGCAGGGAGCATTCAATAAAGGTTACTTTGATGACCGAAATTAAAATCTCACATGCATCACTTCACACAGGTCACTCTAGTCATGGCCCCACTGGTGTCAGTAAAGAGGAAAGAGACTCACCTAGATAGGAAGGTGAAGAGGAAGAAAAGCTTAAAGAAATAACTTTAGTTATTAAATGTTTAGTAACTAAACATTTGTTTCATTTTTTTAACATTTATTTATTTGAGAGAGACAGAGCGTTAATGGGGGACGACAGGCAGAAAGAGAGGGAGACACAGAATCTGAAGCAGGCTCCAGGCTCTGAGCTGTCAGCACAGAGCCCCATGCAGGGCTCGAACTCACGGACCGTGATATCATGACCTGAGCTGAGGTCAGATGCCCAACAGACTGAGCCACTCAGGCGCCCCTAGACATTTATTTTATAAATGTAACTTCAATTTATCTAAAACTGGGAAAAGCAGTTTTAATACTAGAAACCACAGGGAAATGCACCAAAGGAAAACAAAACAAAACACCTTCAACAACAGGTAATGAACAAAGGGAGCCCAAGAACACAAACCCAAGAACAGAAAGAAACACTTCTGCCCTCTTCTAATGCTCTCTGCACCCAAAAATGAATCAGGACTTTTTTCAGAGCCTAAAAAGATGTAGTAAAATGAAAAATGCTGTGACTCAAACATTTACCTTACAGCAGGGAGACCTACACCTGGATACAAGCACATAAAACAAATGGATCAGGTCCCAACACTTGCTACACGGGGACTGTAAATCACCCAGATCCTTTATCTCTAACCTCAGTCTCACCTCAGACATTAAGACAAAGGAGGGTAAGTGACAGCCCTAAGGTCAAGCCACTAGTATCAGAATTAGGAGAAAAATACACATTTTCCTGAGCCATGTTCAGTAAGTTTTCTTTCCCCTAAACACTAATTGAAGGCAGTGTAGTGAGAGCCTCTGTAAAAAATACCCTGCCTTAGGGGCGCCTGGGTGGCTCGGTCGGTTAAGCGTCCGACTTCGGCTCAGGTCATGATCTCACGGTCCGTGAGTTCAAGCCCTGCGTCGGGCTCTGTGCTGACAGCTCGGAGCCTGGAGCCTGTTTCAGATTCTGTGTCTCCCTCTCTCTCTGCCCCTCCCCTGTTCATGCTCTGCCTGTCTCAAAAATAAATAAACATAAAAAAAAAAAAAAATTTTTTTTCAAATACCCTGCCTTAAAAAATAAGATGAAAATAAAAACAATGGGGTGCCTGCGTGGCTCAGTCGGGCATCCAACTCTTGATTTCTGCTCAGATCATGATCTCACAGTTCATTAGTTCAAGTGCCACATCAGGCTCTGCACTTATAGTGTTGAGCTTGCTTGGGATGTCTCGGTCTCCCCCACCCGCCAAAAATAAACATTCTAAAAACCAAATCGATAAACATTAAAAAAAAAAAAAAAAAAAACCTGCCTCAACTAATTCCTAGCAGCAGGCCAATTTGGTGATGAACCATATTCAAAATTTCTTCTGAAGAAAATGACATTTTTATCACTGTATTCTCCCTATGTTTATGTTACCTAAATTCATTAATATTCATTATATAAATAAGCCTCAAATCATCACCTTCAAATATTAAAGTTACAAATAAAACCCCATGTTAATGAAGTAACTTCAGGGACGTTTGGGTGGCTCAGTTAGCCGTCCAGCTCTTGGTTTCAGATGAGACCTTATGGTTTGTGAGATCAACCGAAGCCTGCTTGGGATTCCCCCTCTCCCTCCCTCTCCCTCTCTCTCTCTCTCTCCCACCCCACCCCCCCATACCTCCTCTGCTCGCTTTCTTTCTCTGTCTCGAAATAAACATTTAAAAACAATTTTTTTTAAATAAAGGAACTTCATGTATTTATCCTTAAGACCATTCTCCTCTAGCCCATCAGGCCTATTTTCATTTCACAGCCTATAGTATAAAACCTTCAACACAGAGTGAAATGAGTCTATAATTTAACATTCAAGGACAAACATAAAAAGGCAATTTTCTACACTTAAGAAAAATCACGAAATTTTCTAGGTTTTTGCTGAATGAATCCTTCTCTGCCCTTGTGGAGCTTTAACAACTTACTGCATTAAGGCTACTGAGAAATAACAGTTCTCTACAAGAAGCCTGAAAGGCCAAATGTACTTCACCACCTCTACCAAAAACTAAACAGCATCAAGAACTATAGTTTAGTCTTCATTGTCTTTTCTTACCCTTGCAACTTAAATTTTCTCCCATCAATTACTGAGGGAACTGGACAGATTTAAAGGGAGCGGATCCTGGCCTATTAAAGAGTGAAAAGAGCCATGAGAAACTTTCCATTACAAAAAAAGTAAGCACACGGACTTTTAAGCATCAATGGAAGACCACCTTTTGCTTTCAATTCCCACTTCTCACAATATTCCACAAAGTTCAAATAAAGCAGCAATGGAGAACACTGAGAGACTGATTAAAGTTACATGTGAAGATTTCAGGAGTGAAGATTGCTAATTCAAACCTAACAATTGTGTTTAACAAACCAAACCTCCCACTCACCTTCTCCCTTCTATCTCCCTGCCCCCCCCCCCCAAAAAAAACCCCTTGAACTCACATTGCTCAAGTGTTTGTCAAAGTTGGCCTTGTTTTATCAAGGAGGAAACATGCCTGATTTCATGCCTGTGAAATATGTGGTGGACTGGGCATCATGTGATGTTAACAGCAAGTAGAGAAATGAAGTGAACATGAACCGGTTATCATGAAGGCTGCTGCTATCCTGCCACCAGCCTCCATGTTTCTGCATTACAGATACACTAACCTAAAAGCATATATTCATCTCTTTTCTATATTTTTTCTTCAGTGATGTGAAAAATGGCCAAGTTTATTTCGGCACATGATTGAAGAAAATGATTAGTATCTAAGTCATTGTTTTCATAGCCTCTACCATTCAAGTCTTTCATCAACTTTCAAGAATCGCACAAAATTCACTTGGCTTCATTATTCCTCAACTGTGTTTACACTGTTTTTATGGGAATATACAAGCAGAACCGCTCTCCCCACTGCAACTATATTATGTCCTTTCTGAGCCTGCTTCTATTATTTATACCTAATCATGGGTCAAGGCACACCAGCCCAATGAAAGGCCAGCACCCTAAGGCTCTAAAAAGACTGACTTATCTACTCTATATATAGTTGAGATTTCAATGTGGCTCTAGAGTTTTGTAATCTTAGTTTTTCACAAAAATTAAGTCATAATTGGGAGAAGGGATGGTAAGCATTCTTCCTAGAGCTCCTGGCCCTTTACATTAAATAACCTCTCAAGTCAGGAGTCATCTATAGCTGAGTCATTTTAAGAGAGAAAGGAAAACAGCAATTAGGCACTCTTATCTAACATAAACCCACCCTTACACCCCTAGGGAACCTCTTTCTTCTGTAACACAACATGGAGACTCTGCCCCACACATACCTATCAAAAAGAACTTGAAATTAAACAAATGAGTTATTTAATTTAAAACACATTATTGAACTAATATTTTTAAATAGTACCATTCTCTCATTCTCAGGAGACTGACATCCCTTTTATTGTCTTCAATAAGGCACTGCAGAAAAAATATGTTTGGATTAAGACAAATCTAAATTTGAATTTGAGTTTGACCACAACTTAGCTGTTTAAGGTTGGCCAAATCCAACATCTTCAAGTCTCAACTTCAGCCCCAGTAAAATGGGTATAAAATACCACTTATCAAAAAAGAGAGTCGGGATGATGAAGAGATAGTAAATAAGAAACTCCCAATACCTAAGTAGTTCCAATAAATACTAGTTACATTCCCTGCAATAAATGTTGAGGTGAAAACTCTGCAGAATCCTTATTACAAAACAAACAAAAAAACCAAAATAAACCCAAAAATGAACATTTCCTGAAGCCTCCTTTATACGTGCCAGACACATTGTTAAGCACTTTTTCATAGTATCTTACTTAAATCTCAAGATATCCTTTAAATATCTTCCCCTTTTCCCTGTTTTAAAAAGGTTAAATAACTAAGCAGGTCAGAGAAGTGGTGAGTCCTATTTGGAAGCCAGGTCTTTCTGACTCCAAACACTAGGTAGGCTCTGTCTACAGCATGCCTTACATGGCTACTTATGAAAACACATGCAGCTCTCAGTGTTTTGTTTTCTTACTGGAAATAAATTAAAATCACTGGGAAGAAGTTACCTGAGCAATTTTATAAGCATAATAAATTTCAAAGAGAACAATGATTATTAGATCTTAATCAAGCCTACTATCATAAAGTTTACTATCTAAAGGACCACAACCATTTCAACAATAGTTGTCCTTACACAGAAATTATTTACAAAATTCAGGTCATCACAGGTAAGTAAGCCATAGTATGGGCCACCCAAGCACATACACTATAATATGATCCTCAGTTCTGACCTACAACCAACACTACTGCTGCAACCATTCCAAGAGGCCCTGGTGGCACTGGGTTCAGGAATTGAGTGCCTGCTATATAAATAGCAGTACTTCACTAAACCCTTCTAAATTCCAGGACAAATCTAATCTACCCTGTAATAAATTTCAAGATTAAAGCTCTACTTACAATTCTTATTTCATCTAAAATTTTTTCATTAATATTGTGTCAACTGCAGCTCCTCAGATTATTTCTAGTCGACCCAACTTGTGAATCACTAATAAAACTTTTAGTAGAAAACCTAAGATTTTCATTCTTCACTATTTCACAAAACAAAGCTATAGGAGTATTTCTTATAACCCATATTAAATCATAAGTGTCTTCCAATACTTATACTCCAAGAGTTATGCCCAAAGTTTACAAAGCAAATGAATTACCAGTACAGTTTTAAAGCCCTTTCTGAGGAACACCTTGAAGAATCTGATAAAAGTCTTTCTCTCCAAAAATCCAAATATGTCTGTGCATATAAAACTTGGCTCACTACCTTAAAGCACCCCATTAAAGTCCATCTATATAGCTCCCCTCAATTTATAGGGAATTCATCAATGCCAGATAACAACCTCTTATTTAGAAAGTTCTTGACAGTTTTAAAACATTTTACTCCTACTTCTCAAACTGTACAGTCCCGTAAGGAATTTACATTTATCAATTTTTAAAATTTTATTTACCTACAACTATAAATCAAAAAGATTCTTCCAAATCCTTTAAATTCTCATAATACTAAAAAAACAAAAACAAACAAACAAAAAAAAACAACCACCTCTCATGTTCTTGGTCCACAAATATTGAGTGCTCACAAGATGTGTGGCCCTGAACCAGGGATGGCAAAGAGAATTCCAAGATACTGTCAAGGCCAGTGACCTTGAAAAGTTTACAATCTAGCAGTACAGTCTGTTCTACTTAAAAAAAAAAAAAAAAAAAAAAAAAAAAAACAAAAAAACTCCTTTCAACAATTTACTGAGTATTTTGAACAAAAACAGGTGTGGTTTTTAAGCTAAAGCCTTTAAATAGATAGGAAAAGGAATATTATGGAGGAAAAAAAAGCAGAATAGACCCAGAGAAACTAAAAAGAGGGAAAACCATAACCAAAGACTAAATTTTCTAGTAACATGTATCTAAAAATGTGTTTAATTTACCAGGTACACCTGGCTTGAACACCTATAGCCACTTCCACAAATTAAGTCAACTTCAAAATTGGGAACAAAAAAACCATTCAATGAGAGGTAATAACTTAACAGAATCATTAGTACTAAACTGACAAAATTTCCATAAATATTTTACTTTAAAAAAGTTATTGCAAACTATTAAAATAGTAAAAAACTTAAGCAGTTAGGGAACAACAACAAAAACAAGGCTGGTGTGCTCTTAAACTCCCATTATCAAGCCCAGAGCAGACGTCACTAATTAAATCACACCACCCTTTTTTCCCCACTAAGCCTCATTTCTTTCAAAATAAAGTTCCAGTAGCTATCAGGGTGAGCACTATAAGTGAATTTGTTGTTATTGTTATTTTTCAAATACTGTTCAAGCCAACTCAATGAAGCACCAAAAATGTATGTACGTATTTAATGTCCAACGAATTTACAATAAACTTCATCTGAGTTGTTTTCCAGAACACAAAATACTCTTTAAAACTTTAAACCTCTCTCCGTTAAGGAGAATTTATTATGGTCAATATAACCTTAATTAGGAAAAGATATTCTTTTAAAACATGTAACACTCCACCCCCATGGAAGAGTTCCAGATAACTGTAATTAATTAACTACATTTTTTGGCAATCCTCATTTTTGACCCTATTTGAATTAAACCAGACAAAATTACTTTTTCTGAATATCAACAAAATTAAAACTAAACCTGCCTACATCTTTAGAAATGTAAGAATTGCAAAATTTAACAAAAAAGTGTAAGAGAAAGAAGCACTAATTTGTCCTTCCAGTTTAAAAAAAAAAATACAGGTCAGTTTTAACAAAACTCTAAAGAAAATATATGTGACCATTTAAAATTTGTCACTTCCTTCCAAAAAGAATTTAAGGGAGAACACAGATGCCAGAAGATGATAAGGTGGAAAATAAAAACAGATCACTGGAACTCTAGGATCACATTACCAGGTGGGTGATGCTTAGCACTAAATAAACTAACAGGAAGGAATGAAAACCTGAATTCAGTAAGTTTTAAGAGAGCACTGTGGGATTAGGGAAACAAAAAGTTATTTCCTAAGTCTCCAAGTCTAGCAATGAAAAATACATACTATTCTATGAAGAAACCAGGAGATGAGCATCCTAGCCTTAATAGCAGGATTCAAGTATTACATAAACACAGGCATGGTTAACAGATGACAACACAATGTCAGGAATATAAACACCATAAAAAGGAGCATTTCCGCACCCCACCTCTAACCTCAATTAGTAGTAACACTAAAAATAGTAGCTTTGAGGAAATATCTGTTAGTGTCCATTGGTAAAAACTAAAGTGTATCTTTTTTTCCCAAGATGTTTTATTTAAGTAATCTCTACACTCAACTTGGGGCTCCAACTCAACCAGGAGATCAATAGTTGCACACTCTATACAGACTGAACCATACAGACTACCTGAAAACTAAAATATATTTTGGAATACTCTTTTAGTAAAGTTCCTTCAGCAGAAGCTGTTCTGTAGGCAGGACCTCAAATTATGCATATCTTATCTTGCTTGTAGAGCTCCGCATGCATACCCATGCAGACTTTTTCCATTATTTCATGTAATTTTAAGCGTAAGAAAGTTTGAAAAGGCTTGATACTACTTTTACTCTTAGAAGGACACAAAGTACAATAAACATTCCTGCCCAGGACCTTTTTTTCCTCCCTAAAACAGGAATGAAACATGAGCCAGCTATCAAGACTTGAGAGATTCCGAGAGTGGTCATAAACCTTTAAAAATACATTTGCATCCAATGGAGAGTGGTGCCTTTTCATTTAGACAGGCCACTCATTTGGAGGAAAACGAATTTAAAATTTGCCTAAGTTGCCAAACTACATATGAAGATAAAAAAAAAAGACCAAGTGTATTCCCAAAGACAAACTATTATGAGTAAATGGACAGGACCAGAAAAGTAGGGTTAACATTTGGGCAATTATTGCTGGAAAGAGACGCAAGAGAGAAACGAACACACGGTGTCCATTTACCTGACGCCTTTGGCCTCAGTGGCTCTAATTTTATTTCCAGCACGGAGGAGTTAACCGAACTCTTATTATATAGAACCTATTTGATAAATGGAAGAAGAAAATCTAAAGACTTATATCAAAGTTCCTTCAGAGGGCCAATTAAGGTAAAGCACGGTTTTCCTACCACTGAAAGGAATTAAGGGGGAGAACGGTAAGGAACCCATCTTCTTCCTCTTCTCTTGTCCAGAAAAACAAGTTTCCCAAATGCGCACAGTCCAGACTGAGGTTTCAACCCCCGGCAGTGAGTAACCAAAAGCAAGGACTGCTGCAGCCCAGACTAGGTTCTTACCTCCTGGATGCGCTTCCTGGCCCGCTGAAGCACTTCTTCGTAGCCCTTCTGCCGCAGCTCGCTAAGGCTTTCGTAATACTCCTCAGGGTCGTCGGTCTCAGTGAAAAGTACCTGGGACAGGATCTTCCAGCCGCAGGTGTCCAAGCCATGGCCCAGGTAGACCTGGAGCTGGTAACATAAAGTGTCGATCTCCTGCTCGGTCATCTCTGGGGCCCCCCCCAAACAGCACGGTCCACATGCCAGAGGGCTCCTCGGGGAACACGGGTAGGCACTGCTCCAGCTGCGAGTTCACAGAACACAGCTGCTGGTGCACAGCACGCAGATCCTGGAAGGAGAAGAGCCCAGCCCAGCTACACTCCTCTGCCGGAGACTCCAGCTCGGCGGTAGGCGGCGGCTGCTCCGCGTCCGAGAGCGCCAGGGCTCCCGGGGCCACCTCGTCCTCCCTCACCATTTCCAGCACCTCGATCTCCTCGGAGACCGCCCCGCAGGCGCTCACTACTCGCACCGAGGACACCGTGGCCTCCGGGGGCGCCGATGGGGCGGCCCCCGCCACATCTCTGCCTTCAGATCCCCTTCGAACCGGGCTAGTCTGGGCCCTCACTGGGCTTCTGAGAGGGCTCTCCGCCCCTTTGCCGGCCGGACTCCGCAGCAGCGGGTCCCCTCGAAGGCTGCGCGCACTCCGCGGAGAGCCGCCCTCCGCCCAGGCCGGACTCCTCCGGGGTCCCGGGCTCCTGCCCAGAATCGCAGAGGCCGTCGCCTCGGGCCGGCCCTTGCCAGCTGGACTGCCCGGCCCGCGGGTCCCGTCCGACGTGGATGCTCCGGGCTCCGCGCCCCCTCGCGCCCCCGCCTGCTCCCGGGAGCCGCTCCTCTGCCTCTGGGCCGTCCGGTTGTGGCAGGTTATGGCAAACTTGCCCTCAATCTCGTTCCAGGCCACAATGAAGACAAACTTGTGCTTCTCGCGCTCGTCGAACACATGGGGCCGCACGGCCACCCAGTCCGACTCGAGCGTCTCCTCCAGCGCGAAAGACATGGTGGCTCCGGAGCCAGGCCGCGGGGGAGGCGCCGAGGGCCCTGCCCGCCCGAAGACTCACGGCTGGCTGCACCGCGCCCCCTGCTCACCCTCGCTGGGCGCCTTCGGCCATCTTAGCGCGCCAGCCGGCTCTCCCCGCTTGCTCGCCCGGCCCTCAGCACTCGAACCCGCCGCGCTTCTTTGTGGCGGGGCTCGCGGGAAAGACAATACGCGTCCCCGGAGCAGGTAGTTCACATGGTCACGTGCGGCTGGATCTGTTTACAAGCCCCGCGCTGCGGCGGCGCCTCGCGTCCGACCCGGCCGCCCCCAGCGCGAGGCCGCGGTGCTGCGTCTTCGGCTCTCTGAAGGTGAGGCGCGGGTCCCGCGGGGCCAGGCAGGCCGGTAGGCGGTCAAGACCGGCCGCTCGTCTAAGCGGATCTCCCCGCCCCTCCTCCTTCTTCCCTTCTTCCCGACCGCCCGGAGCCGGCCTGACGGAGAGACGCGTCTCCTAAACTCTGAGCTTCAGAATCGCCACAATGTTGCCATTTGGCTGCTGACGTAGGCTCCTCCACGAGGGACGTAAACACGGGCACGTGCCGCACGCTGGTGACGCGACGGCGGCGCGCACACCCCGTGCGCGCGCGCCGACTCCGCCCCTCGGCGTCCCCCGCCCTCGCCTGCAAGCGGCCGCGCGCAGGACTCTGTCCATCTTTCCGCGCAGCCTCCTTCTCCCAAGACTGGAGCCGGCAGTTGGCAGCAGTCTGCTGGCTCTGGAGACGGTCAGAGTGCCAGGTGTGCCTTGCGGTACAGGTGGCCTCTGAATCTCGAGAAGGAAGGAACAAAGGTGGAGGAACTGAGATTTTTCGAAGCCCCGTCATTCAAAGGGACCTTGAAATGTAAATGTGTTTCCTTTCGCTCTGGTGGAAGTCGGTATCGATAACTCCTATATTCAGAAAATACTCGGTAACATCACCGGAGCTATGTGCTAAACTTTACTAGGATACCCCGGATTGTTGGATTCTCCCTAGCACTCTTGAGACACCGTTTAAGATATGAAAGGGAATTGTCTGAAGACAACCCAAGAGAACTCCAAAACCAAATTAAATGAAATGAAAATTCAGTCTTGTCCTAATAGTATGAATGTTTACGTTCCAGTTCAGCCGTGTTTTACTGCTTCTGGTTTCATCATTGTGTACTGTTCTGTGAACCTCGTTTCGAAGTCACTGGCTTAAACCCTTTTGAAGTTGAATTCAATTATCAGAGATCACAGAATGCACATACAAAAAAAACAATAATGTAAATCTGAAGAATTCTGCTACTTATGCTGAATGATGACGAAACACATTTTTAAAATTGCCTGGTGGATCTTATCTAGTTTATATTATTGGCATTCTCTTTCGCATTAGTACTCCATTCATAGTGCAGCTATTCTGCATCCACAGTAAAGTACCATGGGAATTATTCTTTTACTTTTGTCCATATTTCATTTTTTTAAGTTTATTTATTTGTTTTGAGAGAGAGAGGGAGACAGATGATCCCAACAGGCTCTGTGCTGTCAGCTCAGAACCCGACTCCAAGCTCTAGCTCCTGTACTGTGAGATCATGACCTGAGCCCAAACCAAGAGTTGGAGGCTTAACCGACTAAGCCACCCAGGCACCCCATTTATGCAAAACCATTTGGATTAAAACCATTATCTAGGTTTACTTCAGTATACTGACATCTGAATAAACAGCCAAAAGTTTTAACCCTATCACTCAGGAGGACATTGTAGACCTGTAGATCTACTTGTACCGAAAAAAAAAAAAAAAAAAAAAAAAATTGGGGCAGGATGAGCAAAAAGGGAAAAAGACAGATTTTTTAACTCCTTTTTTACTATTCTTTATGTGGAACCACAAATTTTCAAGTCTTGTAACCGAACTTGTGCCAACTCTCTAGTGCAAATAAATCAGAGATCTAACTTTCAAAAGGCAGGAAGAGAGACAGAAAACCCATTGCAAATCTGTATCACCAGGTAAGCAAACATTATTTTCCTGTCTTCTGCTAAAAATGTACCACTAAAAGTTTTTCTGATAAAAAGTGATGACATGATCACTAGCTGTCATAGTACATTACAGATAACTATGAATACCAAGAATGAGCATTAAAAGGATATGTTCATAGGAAATATTTTTATTATGTATATTAAAATTGCAGTATTTATCCACAGATATTAACTTGTGTCTGATCACAATAGTGCAGGAGAACATTGTTTGGTGGTCACACAGGTATTAAGTATTTTCCCCAAATACTCTGGTCACTGTGTTTGATCAAAAGGGTTGTTTCGATGTTTCTCATTTCCTTGAAGTAATTGTTATCCTAGAAATGAAAAGAAAGAAACCAAAATTCCCATGGCAGCTTACTGTATACTACTCAACAATTCTTTATTTAGATATGCATCTGATTGTCAGTCAAGCAAGATCTTTGAGTATATAAATTACTCCCTAGGAGTCAGTAACACCATAGAAAACTACATCACCTTACCAGCTTTGAAAGGCCTTGAAAACAACTATCTGTGTGAATTTTTTTTTAACTATTGAGGACTGTTAGGTAATCTGCAAAATGATTTAACTCTGTAGGCCTTTTAATAAAGACTGTAATCATTTACATAGCAATATTCAAATTACATAGCATATTCCTGCACATTTTCATTTTATCCTCACATCAATCATGTAATGTACTTATGAAAGGAACAAGTCTTTAGTTTAACATGTGAGAAAACAGCAGTTCTATTACTTTGGTCACACATCCCAGGACTGGGAACAGGGAATGGCTTGAGTTCAGAGGCCTAATGGATGTATCTGTCTCTGTTAGATTCTCTCAGAAGCAGATGCAAAACTTTATGGGGGGCGGGGGAGGGGGCGGGCAGTAACACCTGTAAAAGAAAAGGGGCAGAAGCAGGACTGGGCAGGCTACTCCAACAGGGAGCTCCAGAACAAAGGTTATTCTTTAAACTTCCCCCATTGAGTAGAAATGATTAGGCCTTGCTCAGTCATTAACTGGGGACAACTCTGAGAAAAGCATAGGATGGTAACCAGAAATTGAAGACACAAACAGCTGGAGAGACTGTCAGCCAGCTAACCACATTCCTTGCAGCTGCAGGGTGAGTCCTTTCTTAAAAGACGATCTGATTGACACATCCCCACATCTGCCAGTTTACCTTTTGTGTCCGTGGATCTACTTCATAACATATGTGGGGAGCGGCCCCGTCAGGGCTCTGGTTGGCTCCTCTTCCTGAGGGGAAAGTTAGAAGAAGGAAGTAAAGAAACTATAGCCTCCACAGCTGTGGTTGGTCTCACAGCCAAAACTGGTACTCATTAAGTCCCCTCTCCACTGCCTGCTCTAAAATCCCTCACTCTGTTGGCTTCAGTGGTTTACGTGGTGGTGTTTCCCAAACGCTCATTCGAGGGGTCTGAGCTCCTGGTGACCTTACCTGCGTTTACCTGACCTTACCTCCATTACCACATCACTACATTTGTCACAATTAGGCAAGTACGTACCAAGAGGCACCCAGTCGCCACCTGAGTTCCATGCATGTTCCTCCCCTCTCCCATCAAGTAACACAAGCCCTGCCTCCTTCTGCTGGGTTAATTACCCCTAACAAGATGGTGATTCCTATTCTTGCCTGCTAGTTTCTGGCCACACAGAGCCCAAAGTGTTCAAGTGGCAGCCGTAGCTTATCGTTCAATAAGGTCTTGGCTATCTTGTGACAAGAGCATATGTATTTTGAACATCAGGATCTCTAACCTTGCAGAATTCAGAGCTGTGGGGCCTTCAGTTGGTCACTCAAAGTGACGGGGAGGCCACTCCTGCTTCCATCCTTTGGTTCGTGGACCCATGTATTCTTCCTCTTGGGGACATAGTGCTATATAAAGTTCTGTAATTCAATGTTTATATATGTCTTGGAGGATGGTACCCCCATCCTTTTGGGGTGTTGCCGCTGAGCTGATGCTACAGCTGTACCTCCAACATGCCACACTAATACTCTATTTAGCCAGTAGCTCTAGATGACACAGTATATGGCATGATCACTGGACCTGTAAAATGAGTTCCCTGATTGGATCTTATGTTGTTTCATGTCTGTAGATCAGGCATTCTATAAGTGGCTTGATAGTGCACAGGAAAGGCAAACCCGTACCCAGATTAAGTTTCTAGTCCTGTGAGAAAAACCACTGCCTCTTCCAGGATGAAAATGGTCCCCTGTAGACCGTTTGCTACCAAGTGGCCAGTTAGTCTCCACATTGATGTCTATTGCTGGCAGATTGATTCAAAGCAGATAATCACTAGATTGACCTTCGTAAGTGGAAGTCATGTTTTTTGACCCATGCAAAGCGTCTATCTCTTTCACTGTGATCATGTCATCTGTTTGCCTATCATGCCAGTGAATGTCAGCTAGTCAAGTTACTTTGTCTGCTTGGTCATTTGGGTCTCAGACCATGTGGGTGCTTTCTGATGGGTATTAAAATACAATATAAAAATCTTCACACCTTTTTCCCACTCTCATATGTCTGTCTACATGTCTCTTTTTCAGACCTCCTTATCTCTGATATTTGTATTTTTCTCCTTCCAGGCTTCTGACCGTTCCCCATTGGCCAGAGCCCATCTATGTTTTGACTCTAGGCCACTTTCCCTTTCACACAAAGTGGATGACCAGATACATCTGAAGTTCTTCCCATTGGGAAGATTTTTCTTTCACAAAGAGTCTCATCACCATTTTTCACAGCCACCTTGAATAAGTTATATAATGCAGGCAGCATCCACTTTGGGTTTTTGCCTAATACTGAATCACCCATCCATAAACCAAGTGGGGGAGGGGGACTCCTCCTTCTTCAGTTGATTGAATAGGAGATCCATGTGGCCACTGGTGTGAACTCAGAAGGGACATTCCTACATAGTGGATGCCATGAGGTCCTGGATCCACTGTTCATGCCCCTGGCAGCGTCATATTTTCCTGCTCATACTCAGTCTCAAATGTACCATATCCATCTTATGATGGATTGCTTACTTTATGACTTGTTCCTAACTGATGATGGGCACTTCCAGACTATGGTTGCTTGGCATCCCAAAGTCCAGCATTTCAGCTCTATCAGGGCCCGTTAGCATGCTAGGAGCTATTTTACAAAAGGGGCATAACTCTCTGCTGCAGATGGGGTGACCTTGTTCCATAACCCCATGAGCCTGAGTTGTGGTTGTTCCTTTGGGACTTGTCATTAACTTCTTGTCGTATCTTTTTGTACTACTGACATCTCAAATAGCATAGAGTGTGCTGAAATCATTGTTCTAAACAGCAGGGCTACTTGCTCTACAGTTAGGACCATTACCTCTAAAGTCCAAGAAGGCTTCACAGTCATTGTATTTCCTTCTTGTAACAGTGGATGCATGCTGCAGCAATTTTCCCTTTACTTTGAAGGGAATGTCTTGGCATGTTCCTGACTGTGGGATGTGCAGAAACTTTACTGAGTTGCCAAGTACCTGAATTTTTGTAGAGTGTGTCTCTCTCCATCTGGAGTACATGTGTCTTACCAATTCTCTAGCACTCTAGTACCCTCTTACTTACTCATCTGCCAGACTGTCATCATGTCATCAGTGTAATGAATCAATATGATGTTCTGTGATATGTCCAGATGGTCCAGATGTCTTCAGGCTACACGATGACAAATGGTGGGAGAGTTAACACAGCCCTGGAGCAAACCATTTCTGACCATCTTTCCTGACTGGTATAGAAGAATATACACTCACCAAACCAGTGGCTGCATACTACATACCATATTATCTGTCCTTGCAAAGAAACTACATCTGGCTGGATGGCTGCGATCAGGGCTCTTTCTTGGTTGAGCTAGCAGGAGTCTGCAAGATACATTTGGTTTCTGCAAGGACCAGACCAGCAAATTAAACAGAGATATGCGGGGGACCAGCATGCCTGCATCTTTAAGGGTGGCACTAATCTCTGCCATCCCTCTCCAGGGTTACACTGTTTCTGATGTAACACTATCTTGCTGGGAGTTAGGCAGTCTCAGAGGGTTCTGCTTGGCCTTCCCCACTATCAGAGCTCTCACCAACAGGTCCAATATGTGGGTGACTCCAATCACCACATATATCAATCCCAATTATATATTGGAGGGCTTGGGAAATGAGTACCAGGTGAGTTCAGAGACCAAGTAGACCCAGACTTTGGGTAAGACTCTATCACCTGGCCCTTGTATGTGTGTCCTCACTATAATACAGAGCCTGTGATGAAGTTTTGGGT
This sequence comes from Panthera uncia, assembly GCF_023721935.1. Classification (NCBI taxonomy): domain Eukaryota; kingdom Metazoa; phylum Chordata; class Mammalia; order Carnivora; family Felidae; genus Panthera; species Panthera uncia. The sequence goes on along the minus strand of NW_026058866.1, from coordinate 52,540 downwards.
CTTTGAATATCAGTACCAGCTTGGACCCTGTGTCCAACAGTACTTGAAATGTCTGAAAGTTTCCTTTTCTGCAGTGAACACTCACGCCATACATGGCCTAGATCCCTTTGGAGAAGCACTGGGGAAATCTTTATGTATTACAGAGTCCTTCCCCCTGAGACCCAATCATCTCTTCAGTCATTGGGCACCAGGTCTGAAAACTGAAAAATGGTTCGGGTCCAGAGACTGGGCAAAGGACTTTTTTGGGGTAACTTCATTCAACCTCCTACTCATCCACTCTTGCTCTGTTTTGACTATGTATATGAAGCAGTGCATTTTGGCTGTACAATTATTTTATCCTTCAAGACACTGTGTTCTCTTAACCCTCCCATAACTGTGGACACTGTGACCCTCTGGCTTCTGGTGGTGAAATACTACCACCAGCCTTTCTTACTCCAGGGCCTTTTCATCCTCACTGCTATCAGTGAGTTAAGTTCTGTAACTGCTTCTCCTGCCATTAGCCCTGGCCTCAGAAGAGAGCCACACTACACTTCATAGTGATGCTGGGGCACCATGTACTAGCTCATTTCTAACACTCTTGATAAATGGCAAATCCTTTGGACCTTCCTGGAAAACATAATCCTTCTCCTGGCCTCATGTAACCTTTAAGTTGTCATCACTTACATCCTTGAGCTAAATCCTAATCCTAAATATTTGTATCCTAAATCTTTGAGCACATAATTATTTCTTTTTATTCTTAATGACCTATCTAGAGAATCCTTTGAAACCCATACATTTAACCACTGTGTTACTGAAGATCCTCCAAGCAGATTCCAAGATTACATGTGGGAAAGATTTTGGAGGGAAACACCTGTGAGGGAAAATAGATAGGCAGCCAGAGCCAGGGGGAGAGCTGGTAGATTATGATGGAGAGAGGGAAGAAAGGAAGTCTCCACAGAAAGCATCTTAGAGTACAAAGTAGTTGAAGAAAGTTTTTACAAGGCCAATGGGGAGTCCTCAAGCCAAGGTCATCGGTCAGGGGAGTTTCCTCTCTCCCTGCCTCACTCAGTCCTTAGCTGGGAGCAGCCTATGAGAAGTGTAGTAGATTCATAACATAGCAGCCCAGGCCATCGGTATTATGCTTGGAGATCCGAGAGACGCATTCTTATGGCTGCCACAAACACCATCTGTGCTTTAAAAAAACTTGGAACTATTTATTCACTGATTCATGACACATCTAGGGCACAAATATGTGTATGATGTAGTGCTCACATTCTAGCAATTGGCTTCAGTTTGAGTGGATTATCATGAATAATTTTCAGAAATTAGGAATAGAAATAGACATATTTTGAGAATCTCCTGAGGCAGATCTTCAGGGTATGGCTTCATTATTTTGTTTGAAATGATTTGACATTCTAAAGTAAGTTCTAAGCTAAATACTAAGTGGGGTTTGGGTTCTTCGTCACTGCACCCAGGAAGCTATACAACTGTACCTAAAAATGTTCTTCCTTTAAAAAAGGTCTGGATTAGTATGGCATTTTGGCACAATGCTAATATATGATGAAATTGGGTCTTAAGTACATGACTGTTTACTATATTACTTTATTTTTTCTGTATTTTAAAAATAATTCATAATAAAATTAATAATTAAAAAATACCAGTCATCAAAACAAAATTAATTACAGCTACACATACTAACATGGATATATTTCAAAAGCAACATTAAATGAAAAGAAAGAAATTGCAGTCAGCTCTATATGTCCTGATGCCATTTCAATTTTTTAAATAAGCAAAGTGACATTCTATATTATTTACAGATCTATAGTTAGGTGGTAAAAATATTTTAAAATGCAAGGGCAGGACACACACCAAGATTCAAATAGTTTTTCCTTAGAGGAGAGAGGAGCTGAATAAGATTGGGGAGGGATACAAAGAGGATTTCCAGATATTCACATTGGCTAAATCTGGGTATGGAGTACATGGGTGTTTATTATATTACACTCGGTACTTCTTGATATGTTTGAGATACTTCATATTCTTCATATTTTGAAAGAATGTAAACATTCCATTCCAATGGGTCTTTCCTTTGGTTCTTTTTTTTTTTTTTTTTAACCTCTGTTTATTATTGAGAGACAGAGAGAGACAGAGAGCATGAGCATGGGAGGGGCAGAGAGAGGGGGGAGACACGGAATCCAAAGCAGGCTCCAGTCTCTGTGCTGTCAGCACAGAGCCTGACGTGGGGCCCAAACTCACAAACTGGAAGATCATGACCTGAGCCAAAGTCAGATGCTTACCTGTCTAAGCCACCCAGGCACCCCTTTCCTTTGGTTCTGATGAAAGTGACCACATAAGAATATACCATTGCTTGGTTGGTATGAAAAGGAAAGTAAAAGAATGTCTTTTATAAATCTATACTTGCCATTTCTTCTCCAGTATATCCTTTGCTGCACCCATTTTTCAAAACACTGGCTTGACATCACTAATTAAAAATACTCCCCAATGCTTATATGCCCAGTGATTTTTGTGGGTGCTAACTCACATTGCTTCAGTGGGAGAGAAACACTGGAGTAGTCAGCCACAGAAAATTAAAGAATAAACATGGTGGTAGTTAATTCTGCTATAGATTGTGCCCCCCTCCCCCACTAAAAATGCATATTTTTAAAAGATTTTATGGAAAAGGAATATTAAGTCATAACTCTTTACTTCCCTTCCTATTACTTACTCTCTGATCTTTATTAATTCACAGATCTCTGTTTTGCATAGGTACCAATCCCTCCATAGGGATTTTGTTGTTGTCTTTTTATCTTTTTATTTAATTTCAGTTAACATTTCTGTGCATTCACCTAGTCAGTCTTCTGTAGTTTTCCAGCTTGATAATGTACTTAAATTTATTCAACCTTAACGCTATTGTTGAATTTTTGAGAGTTTTCCAGCTTCCCAGTCTTATAAGTATTGTTTCTGTGACCATCTTTGTACTTTTTTTCCTTTCTGGCCATTTCCTTGAGGTATAATTTTAAAGTGGAATTAGGCCAAAGGGTGTGAATAGTTTTACAGCCCTGAGTTCATATGCCATTATTATATCAACTTACTGTAGGCCCAACAATATTGGATTTATACATTTTAATATATTTTTTTTTAATTTTTTTTTAACGTTTATTTATTTTTGGGACAGAGAGAGACAGAGAATGAACGGGGGAGGGGCAGAGAGAGAGGGAGACACAGAATCGGAAGCAGGCTCCAGGCTCTGAGCCATCAGCCCAGAGCCTGACGCGGGGCTCGAACTCACAGACCGCGAGATTGTGACCTGAGCTGAAGTCGGATGCTTAACCGACTGAGCCACCCAGGCGCCCCCATTTTAATATATTTTTAAAAATTTAGTTATAACAATATAATGATTGTTAAAAGTTACCTAATTAAAAATTCCTTCAGATGCTTTAAAAAAATTTTTTTTTGGCCTAATTATGAAGAGTAACACTCTCTCAGGGCAACGGGGTGGCTCATTCGGTTGAGAGTCTGACTCCAGCTCAGGTCATGATCTTGCAGTTGATGAGTTCCAGCCCCATGTCGGGCTCTGTGCTGAAAGCTCAGAGCCTGGAGCCTGCTTCCCATTCTGTGACTCCCTCGCTCTCTGCCCCTCCCCTGTTCATGCTCTGTCTCTCTCTGTCTCAAAAATAAACATTAAAAAATTTTTTTTAAAAATTAAGAGTAAAAAAAAAAATAAGAGTAATACTCTCTCATTATGGAAAAAGTAAAATTAAGCAAGTGAAAGTGCCCTCTAAACCTCCACCCCTGGGCACCTGGGTGGCTCAGTCGGTTAAGCATCCAACTTCGGCTCAGGTCATGATCTCACAGTTTGTGGGTTTGAGCGTTTGTGCGTTTGTCAGTTTCTGTGTCTCCCTCTCTCTCTGCTCTTCCCCTCCTCATGTTCTGTCTCTGTCTCTCAAAAATACACAAATGTTAAAAAAATTAAAAACAATTTTTTTATGTTTATGTATTTTTGAGAGACAGAGCGAGACAGAGTGTGAGGGGGGACAGAATCTGAAGCAGGCTCCAGGCTCTGAGCGGCCAGCAGAAGAACCTGACTCAGGGCTCAAACCCACGAACTGAGAGATGATGACCTAAGCCAAAGTCGGATGCTTAACCATCTGAACCACCCAGATGCCCCCCCAAATTTTTAAAAAATAAATAAATAAACAAACCTACACCTCTAAAAGACTCCATGCTCCTATTTGGTTTACATTCTTTCATGTTATTTTAAATGCACGCAATACTTTCATTCTTGGGACTTCGGGCAACATTTGTAAATTCTTTAGAAACCCACCCAACCAATCCATCCTATGTGTTTGGTTCTTTTCCTTCTTGACTTTGCTGTTCTTTCAATCACTTTCTTTCTCTTCAAATTTACAGCACTATTCTGTTGACCAGCTCTTTTCCCTCAAACTTCCAATATAAGCCAATCTTCCCAAACTTTTATTTCCTGCTATTGGACCTTTCAGTTACAGGCTTGTTTTTATACTTCACAGTCTCTGGTTCTAATCCTTACCAGTATCTCAAAGCACTATTCTCTGACCTCACCCCCAGATTATTTATATTAATATCTTAAAGGGTAGGACCCAGGAATATGCATTGTCAAAAGTGCCCCTCGGTGGCTCAGTGATGACTCAGTAGAGATCTCAGGTGATGATCTCTCAGTTTGTGAGTTTGAGCCCCACATCACATCAGGCTCTCTGCTGTCAGTGCAGTACCCGCTTTGGATCCTCTGTCTCCCTTTCTCTCTCTCCCCCTCCCCCGCTCATGTTCTCTCTCTCCCTCTCTTTCTCTCTCTGTCTGTCTCTCTCAAAAACAAGCATTTAAAAAATAAAACATATGCGGTGTTGAAAACTATGTTGCTTTAATTTCTGGAACGATTATTCTATACTTGCATGTTTTTACTATTCACTGATCACTTTCTCCTTAACTCCCTATAAACTGAGTCTTTTGCTTTACTGAAACCAGTAACTTTTTTATCAAATTCAACACGATTCAGTCACGAGAATAGGTGTTAGGTCTAGAAATTGGGTCTTCTGCCCCCAGTGTACTCTTCCTGTAATTTCATATTTGTTTATTTTGAAGTTTCATGCTTGTTAATACACATTATCTATCGCTGCATTGAAAATTGCCCCAAAGTTTAGTGGGTTACAACAACAAAAATCGTGTCTTTGTTCTGATTCTTCAATGTGGGCAAGGCTAGGTGGGGACTGCTGGTCTCTGTTCCATGTGGCATTGGCTAGGACAGCTTAACTGGGGCTTGAGGATCCGAGATGCTGGATTCGCCATGTCTGGTGCCTCAGCTGTCTCGTTTTCTCCAACGGAGAGGCGGCACTTATTTTCTACAGTGGCTCAGGGCCCCCAAGAGAGCAAAAGCTGAAGTTGCCAGGTTTCTGACGCCCCTGGCCTGTGACCAGAAGGGTGCCACTTGTGCCATGTTCTGTTGGTCAGAGCAAGCCACAGGCCAGCCAGATTCAAGGAGAGAGGAAACAGACTCGACTCTGGATGGAGAGGAGCAGCATGTGTGAAACCATGGGAGGTTTCAAGCAGGGGAACTATGCCAGGAATGTGATAGACAAATAATATCAGTTGGAATCATTGAGTGAACAAACAAAAAAAAGGATTAAATGAATGAATAGAATAATAAAAAACATATGACAAATATTTTAAAATACATAGGCAGTACATAAATAATTAAATCTAATTTTATATAAAGGGAAATCTATTCAGTGGTAGAAACTGATTGCTTTCAATTTTGCATCGAAAGAGAGGCTGAGAGAAGTGATGGATATTCTACATCAAGACAGATTGTGCTGGGTCAGGCCAGGGTACATTAGGCAAGAATGACAGACACAAAAGGGGCCCAGGCCAACAGGAGACAAGATACTGGGCATAAGCCTCAAGCACGGTGCTTGACCTAGCCAGTCTGGAGTATAGGTCCGTAGGGGCCACCCTGGCACTGGGTTGGTCATGTTCTTTTTTCCATTTCCTTACTGGATCATCTGTTCTCCCTACCCGAATTCGCACAAGCAGCAGCTGTTAGGATGAGCTGATATTAATCATTTTTGCCAGAATTACTCAAAATGTGGTGTGGTAGCCAGCCCCCAAGATGGCCCCCCACGATCCCCACTTCCTGGTATCACACCCTTGTCTAGTCACCTCCCATATTGTATGAGGATTGGTCTGTATGACCCACAGAGTATGGTAAAAGTAATGGTATGCCGCTTCCAAGATTAGGTTATTAAAGAGTGAGGGTTCCATCTTGGGCTTTCTTTCTCTCTCATCTCTCTCTCTGTGTCTGGTCACTCACTCTGGGGAAAGCATGTTGTCATGATGTGAGGAGCCCTGTGGAGAGGCTCATGTGCTGAGGAACTGAAGCCTCAGGCCAATAACCACAAGAGTGAACTTGAAAGACACATTCTCCCACCTAGTTGAGCGTTGAAATTACCTCAGCCTCTGCTAACAGCTGACCTACAACCTCATGAGAGGCACTTGCAGCCACCTAAGTCACTCCACATTTCCTCACCCTTAGAAACTGTGTGAGAGGGGCGCCTGGGTGGCGCAGTCGGTTAAGCGACCGACTTCAGCCAGGTCACGATCTCGCGGTCCGTGGGTTCGAGCCCCGCGTCGGGCTCTGGGCTGATGGCTCGGAGCCTGGAGCCTGTTTCCGATTCTGTGTCTCCCTCTCTCTCTGCCCCTCCCCCGTTCATGCTCTGTCTCTCTCTGTCCCAAAAATCAATAAAAAACGTTTAAAAAAAACAAACAAACAAAAAAAAAGAAACTGTGTGAGACAGTCAATAGGTACAATTTTAAATTGCTAAGTTTGGATGATTTGTTATGCGGCAATAATTCCTTAATACATATGGTCTGTATCAGAATTCTCTGGAGAGATTTTTTTTTTTTAATGTTTATTTATTTTTGAGAGAGAGAGATACAGAGTGTGAGTGGGGAAGGGGTGGAGAAAGAGGAAGACACAGAATCCAAAGCAGGCTCCAGACTCTGAGCTCTCAGCACAGAGCCCGACCTGGGGCTCAAACCCACGAACCGTGAGATCATGACCCGAGCCAAAGTCGGATGCTTAATGACTGAGCCACCCAGGCGCCCCTATTATTTTTTTTATAAATTTTTTTTACTGTTTATTTATATTTGAGAGAGTGTGCGAGCAGGGGAGGGGCAAAGAGACAGAAGCAGAATCCAAAGCTGCGAGGTCATGACCTGAGCCAAAGTCAGAGGCTTAACTGACTGAGCCACCCAGGTGCCCCTGGAGAGATTACTTAACATGAAATTCCTAGGTCACACCTGAATGAAAAATTCTTTGGAATAGGGGCCAGAAATCTATATTTTTAACAAGCTTCTGGATGATTCTTATGTACTCTTAAATTTGAGAACTACTGCCTTATGCATTTAATCCATCAGTATTACTTCTTTCAAATGACTTTGCATTTTAACCTAATTTCTAAGGCTTGAAGCAAGAGGTATTATTCAAGGCTTAAACACTAAGCCTAGAGATTCTTGATGTTTTGAGTTCAGGACACTATTTTACAACTATACTTTTGGTTGTATGTGTGAAGCAGTTAAAACACAGAATGAACACAAAGCAAGCCAGAAATGGTTATAACCAATTGCTACAGTATAGCCTTGTCCATGAAAGTATCCACACAAAATGTACTACTCTGCTGATCATCCTTAAACCCTGGGCTGCTGTTTGAGTTACATAACTTATTACTGTGACTGTGCTCACTCATAAACTCAAGAGGTCAACATTTTCCACATTCCAGCAAAAGCATGTCAAGTTTTGTGCTAGACTTGTGTTGGGCCTCATCATTATTTTTGCATTATCTTATGCCCTATCTTATATCCAACTCAACTCAATGTCCGTTAAAGATTCAAACCAGTTCAGGACCATAGCCCAAACTCTTGATGATACTCAACAATAGAAAGACTGAACATTCATACTGTGGTAATTTGAGGAGTAGGAGCAAAGGTGTGAAATGGGTGTAGGGAACCCACAAGGCATAGCACCTAGAGGCTAATAGCTGAGCCATCCCTGAGGGCCAGGGAAGGGATTGGTTCCTGGAACTGGAGACACAGAGAGGGTAGTGTGGATCATATAACTACCTTAGAAGAGCTGAGCTGAGATCTTTGGTAGAGGGAGGAATTTAGCCCCTATTGAATTCCTTATGGAGGGCGCAGAACAATGCTCTGACCACATCTCCCTTTCTGTTCTCTTTTGCTCCCCATTGGCCAGTATTCACTTTGGTGAACACTGCTCCAGATATATTTTTCTTCATTAGTATTGTTTTTTGGAAAATGTAGCATAACAGACTGAGCAGGATATCTTTCATGTAACTAACCAGTTTTTAAAAATCCTATTGTAAGATATAATTTCAGCTTTATTAAAACAAAATCTTTCAACACCCTGAGAACAGAGCTAATTCTTGACCTTTTCTTCTTCTTCTTCTTCTTCTTCTTCTTCTTCTTCTTCTTCTTCTTCTTTTTTTTAGCAGGAACCTCTATCAGTAAGTAGCTAGCCTCTATTCTGAGTTGCAGGGGGAAAACCACCCATGATATAATGATATACTGGACTCTAACATCTTTTAAGCACCCACATTTTTAGAAAAATACCCTGGATTTAAAAAAAAATTTCCTTTTTAAAATGCACACTTTATAGTTGATAGAAATAATAGGGATGTAGGGATTAATTTTAAAAATGCTGAATCAAGTGATTGTATCATAATGCCAGGAAATTCTCTCTCCCTTTGTTTTAACTCTGAATAAAGTTGCAAGATTTTATCACTTACTTCCCGCTGATTTAAGCTCAATTTGTTTAGGTTTCATATAGGCCTGTCTTTGTGGTTCGATGTAACATAAATACTGAACCAAGATCCCAAAGGATAGACCGTAGCTCTCAACTTCCTGAAAACTATGTCCCTTTATTTACAGGTGTTATTTTTTTCTTGCTCATTCCGTGCCTTGTTATTTGAATCTTTAAATGGTCAGAAAACTCCAGTTTAAGACATTTTTTAAGTTAATAGTACAAAAGGAATCTTAGGAGTTCAAAATTGTTTAGCTTTAAATTTGTTTGAGGGGTGCCTGGGTGGCTCAGTTGGTTAAGCATCCGACTTTGGCTCAGGTCATGATCTTGCAGTGCGTGAGTTCGAGCCCCGCGTCGGGCTCTGTGCTGACAGCTCAGAACCTGGAGCCTGTTTCAGATTCTGTGTCTCCCTCTCTCTCTGACCCTCCCCCGTTCATGCTGTCTCTCCCTGTCTCAAAAATAAATAAACATTAAAAAAAAATCTTTAATTTGTTTGAAGGAAGAACAATGAATTTTGATTTCCAAATCTGTCATGTTACAGAAGTTAGCTTAAACCTGTAAGACACCTAATAATCACACACCCCTTTCAAAATACCAAGGACTCAGTTCTTAGCAGAAAGAATATGTCTTAATACTTCACATGCTTATATCTTCTTGATTCCTCCTTTCCCATTTAGAAACTACATTGAAGTTGCTTGCTATGAGATAATAGAAAATACATGTGTTGCTCTCTGCCCTCAGTTCATAGCACAAGGCACCTGAAACCCCTATAATTTCCTAAGTAAAAAGAGTGCTATGAGCATCTCTTGTTCTAATACTTGTCTTTTGCCCCATCTGTGAGACAGGGCTCCTAAAACTCTTACAGATTTCTAAGTGATAAGAGCACCAGGATCATCTTTTGTTCTATTGAGGTGACTCTGGGTAGGCTTCTGGATGGGGGCTGGTCACAAGAAGGACCGAACCATGATAAAAGCTTGGAATTTTCAGCCCCATCCCTCATTCTCCATCCTGGGGAGAGGGCTGAAAATGGAGTTGGTAATTGATCATGCTTATGTAATGAAGCCTCCAGGGTTCAGAGAGCTTCCGGGTGGGTGAATATATCCACCAGGAGGGTGATATACCCCAACTCCATGGGAACAGAAGCTCTGCACTTGGGACTTTCCCAGGCCTCACCCTATTTTTCTCTCCATCTGGCTGTTCGTCTGTATCCTTTACCATATCCTTTACTAAACTAGTAAACATAACTGTTTTCTGGAGTTCTGTGAGCCACTCTAGCAAATTAGTAGCACCTGAGAAAATTGGACAGCAGTTGTGGGTAACCTGAGGACCTACCACTCTTTTTTTTTTTTTTTAAAGAGAGAGAGCTAGTGGGGAAAGGGGAAGAGGGAGAGACCGAATCTCAAGCAGGCTTTGCACTCAACACAGAACCTAACGCAGTGCTGGATCCCATGACCCTGGGATCATAACCTGAGCTGAAATCAAGAGTCTGTTGCTCAACTGACTGAGCCACCCAGACACTCTGGGACCTACTACTTTTGACTGGCACCTGAAGTGGGGTCAGCCTTTGGGACGGAGCTCTTAACCTGTGGTATTTGGCATTATCTCCAAGCAGATAGTGTTAGAATTGAATTAAATTATAGAATGCCTCACTGGATTCCCCACAAATAATTCCCTGTGTTGCAGAGATTTGGTGTGGGGAAAACTACAATGCACATTTGGTTATGTCAGAAATATCAGGGGTACCTGGGTGGCTCAGTTGGTTAAGCATCTGACTTCGGCTCAGGTCATGATCTAGCTATTTGTGGGTTCAAGCCCTATGTCCTGCCATCTCTGTGCTGACAACTCAGAGCCTGGAGGCTGCTTCAGAATCTGTGTCTCCCTCTCTTTCTGCCCCTCCCCTGTTCACATTCTGTCTCTCTCTCAAAAATGAATAAACATTTAAAAAAATGTCAGAAGTGGAACATTCTGAGTCAGTAGTACAAGAGATACAAAGGAGAGAAAGATAGAAAAAGTGAGGTTTTTCCAAAAACTCTTCCCAACAATCTTTGATTTATTATTATTATTTTTAACCTTTATTTATTTTTGAGACAGAGAGAGACAGAGCATGAACGGGGGGAGGGTCAGAGAGAGAAAGGGAGACACAGAATCAGAAGCAGGCTCCAGGCTCTGAGCTGTCAGCACAGAGCCCGATGCAGGGCTCAAACCCACAAACTGTGAGATGATGAGCTGAGCCGAAATTGGTTGCTTAGCCAAGTGAGCCACCCAGGCGCTCCTGACAACAATCTTTTATTGGGAGCATAGAAAAAAGTGTCAAATTAAAGGTGAAAAATGAGAGAAAATTCATAGGAGTACCCACACATCTTTATCAAAAAGGAACACTCAAGGAGAACCATGGAAAAGATGATTCCAGGTACTCTGGGATAGAGGCCCCTGATCACATTGCTTAAATAACTTTGAGACCATACCACTGGACTGAGTCAGGATTTCTAGAATTCTAGTCTGTACTAGCCGATGGGTTCATGAGATTGCTAACCAAAGATTGAGCAAAATAGAATTAATTACATAAGACTGAATGAACTAAGGAAGGATGATTACGGGTTTTCTTTGTAATATTGTGGATCCTGTTCTGTTTTTTGCATATAATGAACCCATTTTTCTTTTTTCTCTACCTATAACTCATAAGAAATTAATAAATGTGCTTTTGTAAACAGAAATAAAACAGTTGGTTTTTTCCCTCTTGCCTGAACCCTCCAGAATTTGGAAATTCTTATTGAGTATTCTTATTTTCATGGCAACATAATTATTTGCATAGGTTAAATAAGAATCTTCCCCCTTTGTTAACAGTGCATGATTGGAAATAATGGTTACATAGCCAAGGCTTTGACTGAAATAGCATATTTGAGAATGATAGTCACAGAATTAGATATGACCTAGCATTTATAGGAGCTGAGGTTAGTTTTATGGAACTAATGCCTACAAAGCTTTCTTGGGAAAACCCAGCCAGGTATCTGGCTTAAAGAGTTCCTAGCCTTACATGAGAGTAAGAAGGTCACATCCTGGCAGGCCCAGGAAACTGATGATATTTTCGGGACCTTGAAAAGAGAATAATTCATCTGAATCTAAAGGCATTACAGTAAAATCTGATGGTGAGTTCTTGGCCTCCCAGTCTTGCAAGACATTTAAAAGTTCTATCTGAGGGGAACCTGGGTGGCTCAGTTGGCTAAGGGACGGACTCTTGGTTTTGGCTCAGATCATGATCTTAGGGTTTGTGAGTTTGGGTCCTGCATCAGGCTCCACCACAGGCAGTGAGGAGCCTGCTTGAGATTCTCTCTCTCCCTTTCTCTCTGCCCCTCCCCTACTCATGCTATCTCTGTCTCTCTCAGAATAAACTTAAAAACAACAAAAGTTCAATCTGAGATTCCTTATGAGAACTTCCAGCGAAGAAAACTTAAAAAGATCTATCATGGCGGGGCGCCTGGGCAGCTCAGTTGGTTAAGCATCCAACTTCGACTCAAGTCATGATCTCAAGGTTTGTGGGTTTGAGCCCCACGTCTGGCTCTGTGCTGACAGCTTAGAGCCTGGAACCTGCTTCGGATTCTGTGTCTCTCTCTGTCTCTCTCTCTTTCAAAAATTAATAAACATTAAAAAAATTTTTTCTTGGGGCGCCTGGGTGGCTCAGTAGGTTAAGCGTCCCACTTCAGCTCAGGTCCGACTTAGGCTTGAGGTTTGTGATTTCAAGCCCCGAGTCAGGCTCTGTGCTGACAGCTCAGAGCCTGGAACCTGCTTCAGATTGTGTCTCTCCATCTCTCGGCCCCTCCCCTGCTCATGCTCTGTGTCTCTCTGTCTCTCAATAATAAACATTAAAAAAATTTTTTTTTGATTTTTTTTTTAAATAAAGGTCTATCATGGTAAATTACCATTCTTGCTATACCTATGCATATAATCAAGCCAAATCTAGTGAGACTAGCCTTATTTTATCATTACAAATAATCTTTGTTTAGTATTGTCTTTGATCAAAGGGTGGTGTGGTAAACTGTTATGAAAAATTTTGTTTCATTAGAAAACTATACCACTTTTGTGGGTTATCAGATTCTAGTTCTATGTATTGTCTTTGAATTTTATTGTGCCTTTTTATTAATTGGAGGTAACTGATGGGTAAGAAAAAATATATCTAAAACATGTTACCTACCTGTAAATTGGACTAGATCTTGTCATCTTTCATTCATTGCCACCTTTTACCAAATTTCATTTCTTCCATTTTTCTTCATTGGCCACAATTCTCTAAACTAATGTTTCAGATTTTTCTCCCTCCTTTCTTGACTTAGCATTGAGAATTAAAACCTAACTACTCAGGGGGCTCCTGGATGGCTTAGTCAATAGAGCATGTGACTCTTGGTCTTGGGACTGAGTTGAAGCCCCACATTGAGCCTAGAGCTCACTTAAAAAAAAGAAAAGAAAAGAAAAAGACCTGACTACTCAGGTTCCTATTGGGACTAGGTTGCCTTCCTTTTTTATTTATTTTTTGTAATTTTTTTTTTTTTTGAGACAGAGAGAGACAGTGCATGAATGGGGGAGGGTCAGAGAGAGGGAGACACAGACTCGAAGCAGGCTCCAGGCTCCGAGCTGTCAGCACAGAGCCCAGCACAGAGCCCGACATGGGGCTCGAACTCACAGACCGTGAGATTATGACCTGAGCCGAAGTAGGATGCTCAACCAACTGAGCCATCCAGGCGCCCCAGGTTGCCTTCCTTTTTTAAAAAAAGATTTTGTTTTTGGTGCACCTGGGTGGCTCAATCGGTTAAGCATCCAACTTCAGCTCAGGTCATGACCTCACAGCTTGTGGGTTTGACAGCAAAGAACCTAATTCACATCCTCTGTTCCCCTTTCTCTGTCTCCCTCTCTCTCTCAAAAAAAAAAAAAATATATATATATATACACACACACCCAATATGGGGCTGGAATTAATAACCCTGAGATCAAGAGTTGCATGCTCTACTAACTGAGCCAGCCAGGTGGCCCAACTCTAGGTTCCTTATAGCTGGCCTTTTTCTTGAAGGTCTGTAGAAGCATTGAGAATTAAAGCCTCACTGTTTCATATGTACTTGAAAGAACATCACTGTAACAGTCTATACATGGACTAGTTTTCTCTCCGGACAAGTCACTGTTATGCCTAGAATTCGTGATCCCCAAAGACCACCAGGGAGCCGAGTCCAATGCAAAAGCAAAGAGCCTTTATTCGAGCTAGCTTGAGCTCAATCCCCTACCTGCACCGACACAGCAGTGAGATACCGGAGAGAGAGAGCAAGTTTCATAAGCACGAAGGTTTTATAGGGATCTAGGGGCTGTTGGTAGGGTAATGATCATGGCCTCAGCCGATTGGCTGGGGAAGGGTCGTGGCCTCAGCCGATTGGCTGGGGAAGGGTCAGTGTCCCTTCACGCAGGTTGCCTGACGTGGTTTGATCGGGAAGTTTGAACGGGTGAGCGGGAAGTTACTCAAGGGGAGGAGGCGTGGTCTGAGGTTTGAGCGGGAACTTCTTTCTGCGGCCATGTCACAGACATAGTCACTCAAGATGGAGGATACAGAACAAGATGGAGGACACAGAACAAAATGGAGTCGGCCGGCCTAGGTCTGCTCTTTCAGTCACTATCTAGGCCACTAAGAAGTGTAGCAAAATGCTCAAGTCATGTATGGCCTTACATGAAAAGTAATTCTGTGGTTCGTGGGTTTGAGCCCTGCGTCAGGCTCTGTGCTGACAGCTCAGAGCCTGGAGCCAGCTTCAGATTCTGTGTCTCCCTCTCTCTCTGCCCCTCCTCCAGTCAGGCTCTGTCTCTCTCAAAAATAAACATTAAAAAAAAAAAAAAGTAAGTCTGAATGGGAACAGCATTGCCAAGATTATCTATATGTTAGCTTCAAGGAACTCAATGAACACTGCTGCATAATTGAGAGATTTTCATCTTCCAATCTTAGATTGTAATATAATATTTTATATTAATGTTTCTCTTTTTCACTTTAGGCATCCCTCTTTTAAGATGAGTGACCCCAGAACAACTGACCTTGGCCACCACCTCTTAAAAGATGGTTCAACTGATTTTGCCAGTGTTCAGGAGACATATCTTAGACACTGCTTTACCCAGTCAGGAGATTTATGATCCTCTGAGTGGTTTAGGTGCAAATGGTATGATTGTCCTGAACAAAATGGTGGACTGACAATGTTTAATGTCACCTGATAAGGGAGCATGGGGCAAGCTGAGGGCAAAGTTCAGGCTAACAGCGCCCCCCCTGCCCAGGTGGGATTTGTATGGTATTCCTTGGACACTCCTGGCTACACAAAAACCAGAAAGGACAAAAATCTAATGGTTAAACTGGTAAGATTCGCCATCAGTTTACTAGGGAAAGACAATCCCATCAGCAGCCTAAAAGTCTGGGAACTCCCTACTATCTTAATGTTAATGCTTTGCTGGAGGGAAAATCAACCTTAGTTTGACAATAGGTAGGCCTCCAATAATCTGTGAGCCTTTGGCATATAAAAACCCCTTTAGGAACTCCCTCTTGACTTTATCTCCCTTGATTCCTTAAGACTGTCACTCCTCACACTTACAGTACAGCTTTTCCTGCCCACAAGTCCTGTCCCTGTGCTTTAATAAAATCCCCTTTTTGCACCAAAGACGTCTTCAAGAATTCTTTCTTGGCCATCAGCTCCAAACCCCACAAACCCTCCCATTGCCCCAAAACTTCATCATTACCTACACCAATATTAAAAAGAAAACCGCAGGCACAAGATGGAGTCACTTATGCTAGTCCAAGTCACCAGACTGGGGCTTAATACCTAACCTAATTGCAATTTCAACCTCCCCCAGAAATGTAGTCTTAACCGGTCAGTCAGGAATTTTCTGGCCAGCACCAATAAGGTAATCTGTCGCTGCTCGTGTCCTCCCAACCCCCAAAGGAAGATGAGGCAATCTGCCTATGGTAAACCCCCCTGCTCTCCCACCCTCCCCCTCCACAGGAAAGTGACCCAGCCTGAAACAATCATTCCTTTTCTTTTGCTAATACGTTCCTGGCCCCACCCTCATTCCTATAAATACTTTTCGGTTTTATACAATTCCTGTTCCTGGGAGCTCCCCTCTACTTGCTGTGTGGGATGCTGCCCAGTTCAGCAACAGATTAATAAAGCAAATCAGATCTTTAAATTTACTCAGTTGAATTTTTGTTCTTTAACACTAGTGATTCTGGAAAATAGGTCAAAGTTAAGAAATCCTGTATTCTTTGTGTTGTGGAACTCTGCTTGTTGCAAAGAACCAAAGTTCCCCACATAACTTAGGTAAAACTCACTCGTGACCCCTTATTTACCTATAATGAGGCCAGACACAGACCCTTTAAATTTCCATAAATGACTAGCTGAACTGCTTGTCCCATGGAATTAGAAAGTGCTTGTTAATCAAATTTAGGTTGTTTCCCTTTTTCTGCAGACCTCTAAACTTTGACCCACCCTCAGGCTGAGCCAGCCGAACCCTGCCTAAGGACCCAGCTGAAAACAGGCTGACCTCAGGGCATAACATTCTGCATCTACTGTCCAATCACACCAGCCCACCCTTTCATCATATTCTTGTTTACTCCTCCCTCTCTAACCTTTGAGACACTTGCAGGTCTATTGTCACAGAGTTCTTCCTATTGCATTGGTCCCTCCCCTCCTACCCACTCTGCCTAATCCTTTGCAATAAAATCTCTATTTACCTAAATCTGGATTGGCTTTCTTATTTGATACCATAGAACTAATTATATTCACTTGAAAGCAAGAACTTAGGTGGAAGTAGATAACACTTTAGTGAAAACTTCTATGTGTACACAAATGAACAGTTCAAAGTACCTGTTTATGGTAGTGATATTAATAGTTCCACAAATTAAAAAAAATTTTTTTTTTAAATATTTGGGGGCGCCTGGGTGGCTCAGTTGGTTAAGCGGCCGACTTCAGCTCAGGATGAGCTCGCGGTTTGTGAGTTCGAGCCCCACGTCGGGCTCTGTGCTGACAGCTCAGAGCCTGGAGCCTGTTTCAGATTCTGTGTCTCCCTCTCTCTGACCCTCCCCCGTTCATGCTCTGTCTCTCTCTGTCTCAAAAATGAATAAACGTTAAAAAAATTTTTTTAAATAGTTCCACAAAAATAAGCAATATAACAGAAGTCTATTATAATAGATTTACTGACAGAACTGGTAGTTCTAGTAATAATATAAATACTGATTTTTTAAAAGTTTATTTATTTTTGAGGGAGAGCAAGAGGGAGGGGCAGAGAAAGGGATAGAATCCCAAGCAGGCTCTGTGCTGTTAGTACAAAGCCCACAGAGGGGGCTCAAACTCAGGAACTGAACTTAGGAACCGTGAGACCTTGAGCTGAAATCAAGAGTCAGACATTTAACCAACTGAGCCACCCAGGCGCCCCAATTAACTTCTAGAATTTAACTTTTTCTAAAACAATATCCTGGAAATATTTTAATTAAAAAAATTAAGCTGAAAACAATTTTGCATGGTATTAAATGGAGAGCATGTCATCACACATTTGTCAAAACCCATAAAATGGGGACACCCGGCTGACTCACTTGGTTAAGTCCCGACTCTTGATTTCCACTCAGGTCATGATCTCATGAACTGTGAGACTGTGCCCCCGTTTGGGTTCCGTGCTGACAGCACCAAGCTTGTTTGGAATTCTCTCCCTCTGTCTCTGCCCCAAGAACGCGCACACGCATGCGTTCTCTCTCAAAATAAATAAACATTAAAACAACAACAACAACATAAGGGGCGCCTGGGTGGCTCAGTTGATTGAACGTCCAACCTTGACTGAGGTCATGATCTTGAGGTTCACGAATTCGAGATCTGTGTCAGGCTCTGTGCTGACAGTTCAGAGACTGGAGCCTGCTTCCAATTCTGTGTCTCCTTCTCTCTTTTCCCCTCCCCCACTCACACACACACACACACACACACACACACTCTCTCTCTCTCTCTTTCTCTCTCAATAAATAAAAACATTAAGAAATTTTTAAAATAAATATAAAATTTTAAAAAACATAAAATGTTTACCCCCAAAAATGAATTCTAGTGTAGGCAATGGGTTTTGGTTGATAATGTTGGCTCATGGATTGTGTATAACAAATGTACCATACTGGTTCAGGATATTGATCGTTGAGAAGGCTTTGGTGTCCAGTGGAGGGTGTACATGGGAACTCTCTACTTTCACCTTAATTTTGCTGTAAACCTAAAATTGGCCTAAAAAAATAAAGTCTATTTGTTAAAAAAAAAATAACATGAAAAAAATCAAAAACAAAATTTCAATTGATTTTCAAATTAATATAACAAGCTAATTTTATACTATCATATAAAAATGATATCATGAAATGGAGAATTTATGAACTGTTTTGTTTTAAGAAAGAGAGAGCACAAGAGCCTGCAAGCTGAGGAGAGGCAGAGAGAAAGAAAGAGAGAGAGGGAGGGAGAGAGAATCTCTGACAGCACAGAGCCCAACCTGGGATTTGGGGCTCAATCCCATGACCCTGGGATCATTACCTATGCCAAAATCGAGTCAGATGCTTAACTGGCTGAGCCACCCAGGCCCCCCATGAACTGAGTCTTAAAAAACTGTTACCTAGGCACAATAGATATACAAAGAAAGTCCCTTTTAAGGTTTGAAACTATAGACAATACCCCACTTAATCAACTGGGACCCTATTCAAACTGAGAAAATTACATTGCTATAATTTTAAGCACAATATTGTTTTAATACAATCAGTCATTATATCAAAAACTATAGATGATCTCTACATTTACCAGCTAAATTTTCTGAAAAATGACAGTTCTTTGTTGAAGAATTCAAATTTTTCAGGGCACCTGGGTGGCTTAGTCAGTTAAGTGTCTGACTTTGGCTCAGGTCATGATCTCGCTGTTCATGAGTTCAAGCCCTGCATCAGGCTCTCTGCTGTCAGTGCTGAGCCCCCTTCACACCCAGTGCCCCCACCCCCCACCCCTCCCCTGCTCTTTCTCCCTCTCAAATAAATAATAAATAAATAAAAGAATTCAAACTTCTTGAATCATATGATTTTTAAAAACTTATGTTAGAAAATTGGTGAGGAGGGGCACCTGTATGGCTCAGTTGGTTAAGTGTCCGGCTCTTGATTTTGGCTCAGGTCATGATCTCTCAGTTCCCTGGGACTGAGCCCTCAGTCGGGCTCTGTGCTGACAGCATGGAGCCTGCTTGGGGTTCTTTCTCTCCCTCTCTCTCTGCCCCTTCCTACTTGTGCTCTCTCTCCTTCTCTCTCTCTCTCTCTCTCAATATTTTCAAAAATTTAATTGAAAAAAAAAAAAAAGAAAACTGGTGAGGAAAACCTGACATCAGATGTAACTGAAAAATACAATATGTACATGTGTATATATACATATATTTTTTTCCTCTCACTGAGTTTACCAATGAATTTACCAATGGATAAAGTACTTTTTACAATTTTTCATTTTGAATAACCTCAAAAAAATTTCAAAATTTTCAAAAAATTGTACTAAAGAATAGTACAATGGTTACTATATTTACTAAATTATTGTTACCATTTCACCATATTTTCATTATCACTGTGTCTACATGTGATGTGGGGGGAATCTTTGTATCTTACTCATTTGCAAGTAAGTTATAAACACTGTGAAACTTCACCTAAATACTTGAGTCTGTAGTACCCAAGAAACTTGGGGGGAGGGGCGGCGGGAGAGAGAGAGACAGAGAGAGAGAGAGAGAGAGAGAGAGAGAGTATCTTAAGCAGGATCCACACTGAGCATGGAGCCCAATGAGGGACTCCATCACACAACCCTGGGATCATGACCTGAGTCAAAATCAAGAGTCAGAGGATCAACCAACTGAGTCACCTAGGCACTCCCAGTATCTCATTTATATGTATTTAATCATACACCAGTATTGATGCAGACAGGCCAGGTCTGAGGACGTGGATGGGGTTCCACAGGACCAGCCAAGAGACTTCTTGGCTTTGCACAGAACGGAAATCAAACTCAAACCAGCAGGAAATGAGAGCAGTGCTTATTGAAGAGAAAGAGCAGATACAGAGAGTATCTGGGAGACTTGGAAAGAAAAGGGACACAAGTGGAGTCTTTGCTTGGGGGTCTGCAGTTTTGACTGAGGATAGGGGTCTGGGATATGTGTCCTCTCAGGCATCCAGTAACTGGTTGAACAAGGATGAGTGCTTAGGTGTCCTCCATAGGTCTCTTACACCCTGAAGACAGGGTCTTGCTGTCAAGATGTCTGGAGTCAATGTCTTAGAGAATGTGCGTGATGGCCTCACCTGGTCACTCCTTAGATGTTATCTATTGTGCTAGAAGACTCCAAAGAAATTATTAACTCTGTGACCTTTATAAGGAGGACATACATTAAGGCTCTTGTAAAGCAGGGGTGTAGGTCCTAGCGAAAATAGAAGCAGGAAAAGGAGCAAAGAAAAGAAGCAGCTTTATTTGGTGGGGTCCCTTCAGTTTCACTGTCTCACTATTGCAACTAACAATGAGGCTTCAGGGTGGTCTGCCCTGGGCGCAGGCAGTGGTGCATTGTCTAGAAGGATCAAAAACCCATAATAAAAACCTATCATGCACTGGTAATTCTAAACAATGTCAATGATAAAATACTTTTCCCTAAAAATGTTTGTTTAGTTGTAAATAATTGCCAGATACAATTGAATAATATATATAAGATTCAAATTAGCACTATTTACTACCTATGTTTAAATAAATATTGTATTCTAATGGCAGTTAGAAAATCCCCAGTTACAAAACTGGCCCCTGGCATTCCTCATAGTTTGGAATTATTGAGCTAGGTTGGGAAGGTTGGAGGTAAGAGAAAGATAGTTTGTGTTTGAAAATCCTGTCGGTACTAATATTCATGCATCTAAACAGAAGATTTGAAATGAACGTTGGCATAGTCATTGTGAAGATAAAGAAAGAGAACATGACTTGCTTCAATTCTGCTGTTCTATGTAACTGCTTGGAATCATTATTTGGGTTTAAAATTTAAAACAGCAGTGTGCCTGGGTGGCTCAGTTGGCTAAGCATGCGACTCCTGATCTTAGCTCAGGCCTTGATCTCAGGGTCATGAGTGCAAGCAAGCCCCACGTCGGGCTCTGTGCTGAGCGTGAAGCCTACTTAAAACAAAAAGGCAAGACAGAGTTAAAACCGCAAGGTGAAATATTTTTGTTTGGTAATTTTACAACATTTTCTAATATCTAAACAGCTTTAGTTTTGTGGACAGAAATCAGATATAGACCGGGGCGCCTGGGTGGCTCAGTCGGTTAAGCGTCCGACTTCAGCTCAGGTCACGATCTCGCGGTCCGTGAGTTCGAGCCCCGCGTCGGGCTCTGGGCTGATGGCTCAGAGCCTGGAGCCTGCTTCCGATTCTGTGTCTCCCTCTCTCTCTGCCCCTGCCCCGTTCATGCTCTGTCTCTCTCTGTCTCAAAAATAAATAAAACATCAAAAAAAAAAAAATCAGATATAGACCACTCCTGGTTTCACAAAGACTTGATCTCATAAATAGTTTGGGGCAAACACTGAAATGCATGGCTTAGAACAGGCTGGAACTCCTGAGCAGAAGGCTAAAAAGTTTTTGTTCACACATAAAATATCTCAGTTAAGTTAAATAATATCTTTATTTTGGTTGGAGTTCTTCTTATTTAATTGCAATTAAACTCTTATTATTCAAATAATGTTATTATTTGAAAGGCCACAATGTACAGGTATAATTTTTTCCCTTAGAGATTAAATTAATGTAATTCATAGAATTAATCCATTACATTTTTTATTTTATTTATTTATTTAAATGTTTTATTTATTTTTCAGAGAGAGAGAGAGAAACAGAGTACGAGTGAGGGAGGGGCAGAGAGAGAGAGAGAGAGAGAGAGAGAGAGAGAGACAGAATCCCAAGCAGGCTCTAGGTTCTGAGCTGTCAGCACACAGTCCAACACAGGGCTCAAACTCGTGAACTGGGAGATCATGACCTGAGCTGAAGTCAGACGCTCAACCGACTGAGCCACCCAGGCGCCCCACATTTTTTATTTTTTAATGTAATCTTGGTTTCTTTATTTTTTTTTTTTTTTAGTGTTTATTTCTTTTTGAGAAAGAGGCTGAGAATCCCAAGCAGGCTCCAAGCTGTCAGTGCTGAGCCTGACAGGGGGCTTGAACTCACAAGTTGTGAGATCATTACCTGAACTGAAACCAAGAGTTGGACTCTCAACCAACTAAGCCATGCAGGCGCACCTGTTTCATTCTTCCTCTTCTTCCTCTTCCTCTTCTTCTTAATTTGAGAGAGAGAGGGACCGTGAGCAGGGGAGAGGGGCAGAGGAAGAGAGAGAAGATCAAGCAGGTTACGTGCCATCTCGAGGCTTGATCCCACAACCCTGGGATCATGACCTGAGCCAAAATCAAGACTTGGATGCTCAACCAACCGACTGAGCTACCCAGGAACCTCTCATTACTTTCTTTTTTTTTTTTTTTAATCTTACTGTCATGTTTTCTATACTCAAGGATTAATAAAATAAAAATTCACTATTTTTCTGGACATTATTATCATTTTGAAGTCATGATTATTACCAGAAATAATTGTGTTGTGTAGAGATTTAGGGGTTTAAAAATGATCAGCTTCAGGGGCGACTAGGTGGCTCAGTCAGTAAAGCAGCAGACTCTTGGTTTTGGCTTGGGTCGTGATCTCACAGTTTTGTGAGTTCAAGCCCCACGTCGGGCTCTACACTCACAGTAGTGTGGAGCCTGCTTGGGATTCTTTCTCTCATTCTCTCCCTGCCCCTTCCCCACTCATACTGTCTGTCTCTCTCAAAACAAATACACAAATATAAATAAATAAAAATGATCAGCTTCAGGTATCAAATGAAATAGGTAGGCCATTGGTCACGTCTGAAAAATTAGCAATAATTCCCAATCATTATCAGTATATAACGAAGCAGCTCTTTTTAGGCCCTAGATTTTGCAGAAGTTGATCAGATTCAGGGGAAGGATATTGAATATTTCTACTATCTTATTCCCCCTAGAAAATAAGGTTGAGTGAGCAAGGGAGCGAGAGAGAAGAAACAAATTTGCCAAAGGTTAGTAACGTGACAATAAGAATAGTAACACTGACCACAATAATAATTTATCTAGAAAGCTCTTGCTAATGGGTCTAGCAGAAAGTAAATCACAACGGTTTTACAGAATTTTACAGCCTTGCTCCATCTAGAAATAAAGGACTGCCCAGAATAGAATGGGAACACTCTGGGGGTTCCCATAAATTGGGAGTGAGGTAGGGGCTCTGGGCTGCTGCTCCAGTACCAGGGTGGGGTGGCCCCACACTCTACTGTCAGCAAGAAGATAATTCTAGGAGGCAAGAATGTTTTTCTGCTACCGCCTCAAATATCCCTCAAATTAGTGAAAAATAAGACACTGATTCAGTTCCTTCCTTGCTTTCTTGAACTGGAGGCGGTAACTCTGGGAAATCTATCTCAGCTTTGTTTAATATTTCTTCCACTTTGTCCATTTTCTTCCCCTCCTTGGCGAGGGCAATAGAGAGAATTCTGGGTGGGTTTGAATCTTTACTTACTGCGTAAATTGTAGAGGCTGCTTTTAGGCAACAGGTTTGTGCAATGGTAAGTTGAGCAAGGTAAAAAGACCTACAGTGACCACCAAGCTGAATACAAACAGGCTCATTCAGTGACCTACATCAAAATAGCCAGGGGTCCTAGCTAATCAATGGGCTACTTACAACCAGGCACAGGTCCTAGGATTACCAAAAAAGTGAAAAGTTCAAACGTTACCATACTCCCTCACTCCACCCTATAACTAGAGCCCCTCACCACCCCCTTGGGGCAGACAGTCTCTCCTTCACTGTCCTGCCTGCTGCTCCTTTGCAGCGCATTCAGTAAAATATCTCTTTGGTGTGGCCTTGGGTACATTCTTTCACCATCCGCACTGTGGTTCCCCTCCGTTCCGAATGCTTGACATAAATTACTTATCCCTCCTTCATTTGAAAAGCAAAAATAATAAAAGTGATAATAGTTAACATGTATTGAACAGCTCACTGTATACAGGAGCTGCAGAACCATTATTATTCCCCTTTTCCAGAGAAGAAACTGAAGGTAAGTAACTTACTTGCCCGAGCTTGTCCTATAGGCACCTTCTTAAACACTCCATATACTTATGCAAGCAGAGATGGTGAGAGGACTAAATAGGATAATGCCTGTAAACCCCTTAGATTAGTGCTAACAATATTGAATTTTACCTGAGCCCGGTGATCCTGGAAAACAGCAATGGTTAAAGAAATCCCCCCACCCGGAGTGTTCTGGAAAATGGTTTACTATCCTTAACCTATAGGACTTACCTAAGTAAGGCTCATGAGTTCTCCCTTGTTTACTTATGATAAAGTCCAGACACAGACACTCCAAATTCCCATTCTTGGCCTCGTAAATAATTAGCTGAACTGTTTTGTCCCCACTAATCAATCAGAACAGAATACATGTCACACAAACTTTGATTAGCATTGTCTCCTTCCCCCATGCTCCTGGACTTTGACACATCCTTGGCCTGAGCTAACATAATGCAGCCCTTAACAGCCTCTCCTGAAAATAGGTTGACCTCAGGGTAAGACGTTCTTTCATCTACTATCAGATCAGTCACTCCACCCCTTCATCCCACTTGCCCACTTCAGATTCCTTCTAGCCTGTTTACTGCCTCCATAAAAGAAAAACCCATTTTGCCTCACCCTTGAGAAACTTGCAGATCTTATTGCCAGAGAGTTCTCTCTCCTATTGCAAGAGTCCCTTCCTCCTCTACTTCCTGTCTTTCAAATGAAGTCTTTCCTTTTCTAAGTCTGGATTTGTTTTTTTATTTGACATTACTGGCACATAATAAGCACTCAGTAAACATCAGCTATTATTAAGCCCTTGCATCTTCTTTTTTCTTCCTGTGTTAAAACTTTGTCACTATAGGCAGGAAGAAGTGGGAGAATTCAGCTTGCTCCTTATACCTGATGGCTGTATATTAATCTTGGTCCCTAAAGGAAATAAATGGTATAATCAA
This sequence comes from Panthera uncia, assembly GCF_023721935.1. Lineage (NCBI taxonomy): Eukaryota > Metazoa > Chordata > Mammalia > Carnivora > Felidae > Panthera > Panthera uncia. The sequence goes on along the minus strand of NW_026058866.1, from coordinate 27,634 downwards.
ATCTGAATAATTTAAGGAGAGTTTATTTACAAGGGAGACTAGTTTAATAGGTGTGGGTGGGGCACCTGGGTGGCTCGGTCAGTTGGGTGTCTGACTTTTCCTCTCAAGACATGATCTCATGGCTTGTGGGTTCGAGCCCTGAGCCCCACATCTGACTTTGTGCTGACCTCTCAGAGCCTGGAGCCTGCTTTGATTGTCTCCTTCTCTGCCTCTCCCCAGCTCACACTGTCTCTCTCTCTCTGTCAAAAATAAATAAACCAAAAAAAAAAAAAAAAAAAGGTGTGGCTGGTGGAGGGGACCACAAGTGATAGCGGCAATGGAGTTTTCAACATCTCTAGGTTTGAGGGGACAAAGAAGGCAGATGTTGCCAGAACATAAAAGGATGGAATCCTGTGGAACAGGACAATTTGACAGCAGCATTGACCCTCCATTAATGAAATTGATGGGGTTTTGGAGTGATGGGGGTCTGGAGCCAATGGCCAGGAAAAAATACTTGAGATGTCTTTGGTACAAAAAAGGTGATTTTATTTGTTTGTTTATATGTTTATTTTTGAGAGAAAGACAGAGCATGAGCTGGGGAGGAGCAGAGAGAGAGGGAGACACAGAATTCAAAGCAGGCTCCAGGCTCTGAGCTGTCACCACAGAGCCCGACGCGGGACTCGAACTCACAAACCGTGAGATCATGACCTGAACCAAAGTCAGACACTTAACTAAGCCACCCAGGCACCCTGAAAAAAGGTGATTTTATTAAAGTGCAGGAATAGCGTCCCTGGGCAGAAAAGAGTTGTACCGGGGTTGTAAAGAGTGACTGGTTATATACTTACGGAGTTGGGGGAGATAAAGTCAAGAGGAAGTTTCTTAAAGGGATTTCCATATGCTAAAGAAGATTTACAGATTACTGGAGGCTTAGCTGTTGTCAAGCTAAGGTTGTTCTTCCCTCTAGCAAAATATTATGTTAAGACAGTAGGGAGTTCCTGGAGATTAGGAACTGATAAGATTCCTATTGATAAGACTGCCCTTTTCTTGTAATTTTACTAAGATATTTGTAAATTGATGGAGACTCTATCAGTTTAACCATTTGTTTTCTGTCCTTTGCTTGTTCTTAGGAGGCAGGAGTGCCTGAAGAATATCACACATATCCCCTTGGGGAGTCAGCTTGCCTTATGCTCCCTCACCAAAATAACCCATCCAACTTGGATCAGCGAATAAGTCTCCATCCTTACTCTTCTCCCTCCCTTGAATCTTCTGTGGCACTCCATTGGCGAAATCCAGTGGAAAGCCAGAGTGCACAGGAGCCCTGTTAATATAACCCACAGAAATGAGCCTTCTGGAGAAGAAAGCTGGGTGGGAAAGAGTGGAGATATATAAGGACAAGTGGAAAATATCTAGCACAAAGGGGTTCACAGGCTTCTATGTGTCATAGATGGGGATCCCTGGGAACAGACTCTGAGACAAAGAGTCTCATGCAGAAGATTTATTAAGGAGTACTCTTGGGAGATACACCTGTAAGAAATGGGGGAGGAGGGCTGGGACACAGAGAGAAACCGACTCACTATGCAGTTGCAACATTAAGGCCTTAGCCTATTCTGTGAGGTGCTGTGGAATTGGGATGGGTCTGCAGAGGGGTCCCCGAACTGAGGCCTTGGGACACCCCTCTGTACCCATGTATCAGCCAGTCAGAGTACAACCTTGGGCTAGGGCTGGCCAGTGCCTGTGACCTAGAAAAATTCCCAGGGAGGGATGTAGGTATGAACCTACAGGTGGAAGGTGGGTGGATCTGAGTGGACCACTGCCTCATCCACTACACTGTGTGTGGGGGTGAAGGCAATTGCTGATTAGATGGCTAAGGACAAGTAAAGCGCTGGATACAGAAATGATAAGATACGATATACTGAGTTGGTGAGAAAGGTTAAAAAGAGTGAAATCAGATGCTAAAAGGCATTTGAAAAAATTCAAGCTCTATCCCTTGTAAATACATCAATAAAAATAACTCTCTTAATAACATAAAAATGCTGCGGATAGATACCTCCTAAGCACAGCAAATACCACTATGTATCAACCCAAGAGCTAAAATCATATTTAATGGGGGCACCTGGGTGGCTCAGTTGGTTATTCATCTGACTCTTGATTTCAGTTCAGGTCACAATCTCACGGTTCCTGAGTTGGAGTCCCGTATCAGGCTCCATGCTGATAGTGTGGAGCCTGCTTGAGATTCTCCCTCTGCCGCTCTCTCTCTGTCAAAAATAAATGAATAAACTTAAAAAAAATTTTTTTTCACCTATCAAATTAGCAAAGACCAAAAAATTTGATCACGTACTTAATTGGTTATAGTGTGAAGGAACAGGCATTCAGACACAGTGTTAGTGGGATATGAATGTCGCCTCTCTGGGACAATCTGGCAACAGTCATTAAAATTAAATACATGCATAGGGGCACCTGGCTGGCTCAGTTGGTTGAGTGTCAGATTCTTGATTTTGGCTCAGGTCATGATCTATCATGGGATCGTGGGGTCGTGGGATCTATCCCCACATGGGGCTTCATACGGAGCATGGAGCCTGATTTAGATTCTCTCTCTCTCTGTCTCTCCCTCTGCCCCTCTATCCTGCTCGTACTCACTCTATCTCTAAAAAAAAACAAAAACAAAAACAAAAACAAAAACAAAATAGGGACACCTGCATGGCTCAGCCGATTAAGTGTCCAACTTTGTCTCAGGTCATGATCTCATGGTTTGTGGGTTTGAGCCCTGTGACAAGCTCTGTGCTGACAGCTCAGAGCCTGGAGCCTGCATTGGATTCTCTGTCTTCCTCTCTCTCTCTGCCCCTCCCTCTGTCTCTCTCTCAAAAATATATAAATAAACAGTAAAAAACATTTTTTTAAATAAAAATAAAATTAAACACAGGCATATCCTTTTACTAGTGATTCCACTTGTAGAAATTTATCTCATGGGTATATTCACATATGTAAGAAAGAAATGTAAGGATATTAACTTCAGCTTGGTTTATAATGACAAAGGAAAATAATTTCTGCACTCAATGTGGGACTTGAACTCACAACCCCTAGATCAAGAGTCACATGCTCCACCAACTGAACCAGCCAGTCACCCCAGTATGTAACTTTTAAAATGAATGAAGCAGATTTCTTTGTCCTGATGTGAAGTGATTGTCAAGGCATGCTGCAGAGTAAAAAGAATCAAGAAGCAGAAAAATATGTATGCTCTGCTATTTTTTTTAATATGCATAGAAAATCTTAAGAAGGATATATAAGAAAATTGGAAGCAGTGGTACTTCTGGAGATGGAAACTGGATATTTGGTAGGATATATAAGAATATATAAGAAGAGGGACGCCTGGGTGGGTCAGTCGGTTAAGTGTCCTATTTCGACTTGAATCATGATTTCACTTCGAGGTTCGAGCCCTGCATCAGGCTCTGTGCTGATAGTGTGGAGACTGCTTGAGCTTCTCTCCCTCTCCCTCCCTCTCTCTCTGCCCCTCCCCTAACTCTCTCTCTCAAAAAATAAACAAATAAACTTACATATATATATATTGCATATATTTATATAATATATAAATACATATCTATATATTATTATAATATATAATAGTATTATGCATAACATATATTATATAATAATATAATATTATATAAATATAATATATATATATAATCTTATATATATAAGAATGACACATTTTGTACCTTTTGGATTTTATACCTATTCAAACATTAATGTAAAAAAATAGACCACAGAGATGAACCCAAATCAAGCAAATACTTAAAAGAATACAACTGACAACAACCTTTTTTAAAAATTTTAATTTATTTTTGAGAGAGAGATAGAGCGAGTGGGAGAGGAGCAGAGGGAGAGAGGGAGACACAGAATCTGATGCAGGCTCCAAGCTATGAGCTGTCAGCACAGAGCCCAACGTGGGGCTCGAACTCACAAGCCGTGAGATCATGACCTGAGCCAAAGTCAAACACTCAACCGACTGAGCCACCCAGGTGCCTCCAAAACCGTTTTTTTTTTTTTTATTAAAAAATTTTTTTTTAACGTTTATTTATTTTTGAGACAGAAAGAGACAGAGCATGAATGGGGGAGGGCCAGAGAGAGAGGGAGACACAGAATCTGAAACAAGCTCCAGGCTCTGAGCTGTCAGCCCAGAGCCCGACGCAGGGCTCGAACTCACGGACCTTAAGATCGTGACCTGAGCCGAAGTCGGACGCTTAACCGACTGAGCCACCCAGGCGCCCCACCAAAACCGTTTTATGAACAGAATCTCTATAACAATATGTCAGAGATGAATATAGAGATTCGTCACCTCCCAGCCCAGAGCTGTGGGGGAGGGAGGAGATTCCTTTTATGTTTTGTCCAAGAAAATGACTGTTAAAACATCCTCAGATCTGCTCAATTTTTTATTTTATGGCTTTTAAGGCCTTGTCTCCCAATGAACTTGGGGTAAACAGCAGGATACACCATTTTTGAGCAGGTTGGCAGGTTTACCCGTCTCTCAGCGTTTGCAAAAAGGCACACTTGGGCTGGGGTGTGTCTGAGCCCAGAATGGGACTATAGAACAGCAGAAGGACAATGAACTCCATTGTGCTCCTGTTCTATGCAGCAAGCATAACAGTGTCTCCTATGGCTCAGGGACAAATGTGCCTAGGCATAAGCGGACTGAACATAGGCGATAGATGTCCAGCACCTGGAGATCTTAGGGGGTCTTCACTCCCACTACAACTTGGGAATTGAGTTTGAGGGTAGCCCCTCTCACTGCCCTACAAACCAGTTCAAACCTGTTCTCTCACTAGGCAATCCTTACTGTAGGTCTTCACATGGCTTAATATAGATCCCTAACTATTAGGTTTTAAATACCTTTCTTTTGATGCCCTTTCAAAATTTAAGGGAGCCGAAAAAAGGTTGTGAGATCAAACAACAAAGTCAAGGAGGTCTCTTTTTGATTACTGGAACAGAAGTCTTTTTACCATAGCAAATCATACAGACATGGCTCTGTATGATTATGATATAGTTTTAACAGCACATATTAGGGGCGGGGGGGTGGGGGGGTGGGGGAGAGGATCTCTATCAACAATTGTTTCCACTATCTAACTTCTGCCAGAAAGAATGGCTTGACTTTCAGCTGCTGCCTTCTGTGGTCTTTTGACCAGAATTCCAATTGTGCCATGCGGCAGGTCAAGTTGTGCAGGTGCCTGGCTGTATATTTTGCAGCTAATTCGCCCTGGCAGGCACGTCAGGAAATGATGCTGTTCACAATCAGATGTTCCACAGGAACATTACTGGACTTTGTCTATGGCTGAGTGGCAAAATTGATGATACCTGCTTGGAAAAATTTCCGGGTCAAGCTTATGTACACCAGGCCCTACCCAGGCACTGTTTTCTAGCAAGATGAGTCCCACTCAATTCTGCGGATTTGTATGTTTCTTCGGGGACCTCACCCAGGTCCTAGAATGGAGGCAAAGGTGTTTCTTGAAGAAGAATTCTGGCTTTGGCTCAGGTATTCTGCAGCCCACCTTCCCTTCTGCCAGAGGGTTTGTGGCGGGGTTTTTGACTTGTTGAACAGAATGTCAGTCTTGCTACCTGCTTGCTTGATATACAAGATTTATGTATCTTCCACCTGTCAGCAACATAAAATCCCAGCACTACATTTTAGTTGGAGAATAACCTTGAATTTTAAGTTATCTCACTCTTTTCAAAACCTAGACAGAGAAAAGATTATTAAAGGGACTTACTATCCATCTACTTTTTGCTGACTTAAGATCTGTCCTTGTATCACATTAGATTATTGTAAACCTATTTTGCAACATTAACTTAGTCCTCTCTGGTGCCCCCATTACTGAGTTTGTCTTGTAGAGAGTGCAAGGACCAGATTTTCTATAAAACTATTGAAGTTATTGACCAATGTAGCCTAAAATATCTCCTTACATAAGGTGTTACAAGATGGGCTTATTTTATTTATTTGTTTATTTATGTATGTATGTATGTATGTATTTATTTAATACTTTGTCAGCTTAAAAAATGTTTATTTTTTTATTTTGAGATTGAGAGAGAGAGAGAGAGAGAGAGAGAGAGAGAGAGAGAGAAAGCTTGCATGTTCACGGGGGAGGGCCAGAAAGCGAGGGAGAGAGAATCACAAGCAGGCTTCGTGCTTCGGGCTGTCGGTGTGGAGCCAATGTGGGGCTCAATCCCAAGAACCCTGAGATCATGACTTGAGCCAAAATCAAGATTTGGATGCTTAACCAACTGAATCAGCCAGGCACTCCATGATGGGATTATTTTATCATAGGGTTTAGTATTAGGGAAAAAAAAAAAATCCCTTCTGAAAAACTGGTTTCCTCATTTCCCATTCTAAGGGCAAAACAGTGTATTACTCTTCTTTTTCTGGTTGACATAAATATAATTAGTAACCATGCACAGTTACCATGCTAGCCTTTGGGGCTACAGTATATGCTTCCTCCCTGTTTTTATGGTTTTGGTATTATATTTCTATGCCAATAAATGTGTTATATGTTTATGTCATATTGGAAGCTACTGTATGGCCTAAACTTATTTTTAGAAAAAGTAGGGCTATGAATTTATATCACTGTAGAATACTCACGTAAAAATTACACTATGCTCATTAAAAACAAAAACAACAGCAACAACCAAAAACCTCTCAACAACAGACTATACCGAGGCAAGGAACAAGATTTTAAAACTAAAGTCTGATAAAGAAAGAGGGAAAGTACTCAATATTTGTTTTGTTTTTTCATTCATTAATCCTTTAAAAAAATTTTTAATGTTTATTTATTTTTGAAAGAGAGAGAGACAGCATGAGTGGGGAAGGGGCAGAGAGAGAGAGAGGGAAACACAGAATCTGAAGCAGGCTGCAGGCTGTGATCTGTCAGCACACAGCTGACTCGGGGCTCGAAGTCATGAGCAGTGATGTCATGACCCGAGCCGAAGTGGGATGCCTAACCCACTGAGCCACCCAGGTGCTCCTTCATTCATTAATTCTTGAATTCATTTATAATAGTTAAGTATTAGATAAAGTTGTTGATTCTCTAAATGTAGTAATAAATACTGGGTTTGCCAAATTCCATGTTGAAGGTTGGCATCTGCACCCTTTTGGGAGATTGCAGGAAAGGAAAAGAGTGGGGGAATCGAATGGGAGTGGAGAGGGTCACAGGTGTTCTACATTCGCTAAGCATACGTGCTTATCCATGTCAGCTGCCCTGGTGGGTCAGTCCTGACTCTTCCTGGCCTGGTTAAGCAATGATGTAAACTCTGTGAGGGTAAGGATTTTTGCCAGACACAAATGAGCTCAGGTTTTCTATTGAATGAATGAATGAATGAATGAATGAATGAATGAATGAATGAACGAACGAACGAACAGACGAACCTCACTTTGGTGATGGTGATCCAAGTGTCCCGGAGCCTGAGCTCTTGCCCTTATCCCAATCTTCTCTTGCTGGGAGATGGTAGCCTCACCTCTGGAAACTCTGGGAAGCTGCTTCCCAGAAAGAATGCCTCAGTGGGTTATAGGTCTTAGAAAAGGGATTCTGGTCTTTTCTCCATCCAAACTCCATGCGTATAACTACAAATCTGGCTGTGTTTTAAAATATTATGCTCTTTAAAATACCTGTAAATGCCCAAATACATTTCCCCTAATTTTTCATAGCTATATATAGGACAGTGTAATATGAACATTATGTTGGGTCCTTTGAAGTTTTGTGATAAAATCAACACATCATCCATTTAGAAAACATCATGACATTAGAGAATCAGTCTAATTCAATGCCTTTTGAATTTCAGTGTGTATCAAAATCACCTAGAGTGCTTGCTAAAAACTCAGGTTGCTAGCCTCTGCTTCCAGGGTTTCTGATTAGGTCTGGGATGGGGCTCAAGAATTTGCATTTCCAACAAATTCCCAAGTGATGCTGATGCTGGTAGTTCAGGGATCACACTTTGAGAACCATGGCTTTAAACCAGCTTTTCTTACCTAATCATCTGCCTATTGTGACCTTTTGGTGGCTTCTGTCCTGAACGCTGTTGGCAAATGTACAGAATGGTCTCAGGAGTGTGAGGCTGACTAATCTGGTGACTGTGACCTGCATTATCTGCAGCTGGTGGCTGATTGCAAAATGGAACAATTAAGGATTAAGACATAAATCACAGGAAATTAATATGAAGCACCACAGAGTATAAAACCCATAACATCGCTGGTATTCCTCTGTTTTGCTTATACACGTGCATCCTGCTTTGCTCTGCTGTGCTCCCCAGCATGGATGTGACCACACCCAGAACAAATAAAAGACTGTCTGTCTCTACTATCACAGAATGATAAGGTCATGGGCAGGCAAGAGAATGGAAGTAAATTCAATGAAATAAGATTCTAGGGCTGATGATGAAGAAAAATGCCATTATATTCATTTAATTTTATAAATATCTGTACTTCATCTGTAACTGTGGCAGAGTGGAAGTCAGAAAATTTTTTGCCTTTAAAAAGTGGCTTCTTTATGTCCAAATGATTTCTCTCTGAGTCAGACCTTCATATAACTATTTCATATTGACGAAGTTTTGGGGTAATGGGCGGGGTTCGTGGGGTCCGGAGCCAAGGGCCAAGAAAGAATTCTTGAAGACATCTTTGGTGCAAAAAGGTGATTTTATTAAAGCACGGGGACAGGTCCCATGTGCGGGAAGAGCTGTACTGGGATCTTGACGGGTAACTCATTATATACCCTCAGGTTGGGAGGGGGTCAAGAATAGAGTAAGTCTCTAAGGAATTTTGGAAGCAAGGTTTCCAGGACCTTGAGGGGCTAACTGTTGCTAGGGAAACTCTATTTATTACCATTTAATAAACCGCAATCATGAGACCCTTCAGATGTATATCGGGGAGCCATAGGCTTGGAGTACGCCCCAGCATATACCTTGGGGCAGTTGAGCTAGAAGAAGTAAACTTAACAGGATCCTGGAGGTTGGGATAATGTTAAGCTAAGGTTCTCTTTTGCCACTAGCAAAGTGTCATCATCAAGGTAGCTGAGGTCCTAGAGGGAGGTCACTCTGCGGGTTTCAAGGACTCGTCAGTGGACTGTAGGCAGCAAGGGACTTTAATTTTTCATTTGCCCTAGTTTCCCACATCACCATGGCAAGCACTTAAACCACTTTCCTTTGTTCTTTCATAGCCAGGAGTGTCTGAGGTACATCACACATATTCTACCGGTGTGTGTGTGTGTGTGTGTGTGTGTGTGTGTGTGTGCGCGCGCGCGCGCGCGCGCGAGCGTGCGCGTGTGTGTGTCAGCCTGTATTTTGCCCTCAGCTTGCCCCACACTCCCTCATCAATATGGATTACTTATTGACTTTGATGATATGGCTTCTTAGAATAAAAACCTGAAGCATACTATAAAATAAGTGTAAATTTGAAATGCAGGCTGATGAGATGGAAACAAGCTGAAATTTCATATTGCTGATTAATTATTCATTTAACTTTTTGGAAATTTATATTTGTATTTCTTCTTATACACCCTTAACATCAGTTGATTAGCACCAAGAAAAATGAATTGATATAATGTCTAGAAAATCTGGTAGGATTGATTTAACAAAATTAGTTTGAAAACTTTCTTCCTGTTCTATCCCTTCTGAGGTCACAAAGTCACTTTTCACATTATAGACATCTCCAAATGGTTGCTTATTCTCTGATGTTTTCTTTGACTAATCAGAACAAGATGACAGGTTTTTTTTATTCATCCTACTAATGTCTGAGTGCTATTTACCTAAATCTGCTCCATCTACAATTCATAATGATTGCATTGATGCACATACTTTAGGATGAAATTGATTTAAATAAAATTTATTTAAATTTAAATTACTACCCAGGAAGATGGAGTGTAATAAGCTGGACTGCAGCTTCCTATCTCTTATTTGATTTAACTATAATACGGTTCTCAACTCATAAATAGGTCTAGTTTCATTTTTAGAAGCCTACACCATACATTCCAAGTGGTGATTGATTCTGATAATTTCTCAAACTGTTGTTGCTGTCTAATCAGGAAAATGAAGCATTTGAAACAAATAGATGTAAATTAATTGAGAGGGTTAAACACCTCTAAGTTAACACGTTTATCATGATTTTGTTTGGCATATTTTAAAATATGTTAGCATTATCAACCAAAACAAAAAAACAATGTATACTTATATAAATGTTTTATTTGATTAAAAGAGGGCATGCTGACAGTTTTTGAAAGACACACAAAAATGTTGAAATTGATATGACTTGGAGAACAAATCTTTCACCCTCACCCCCTGACTTTGTGGGCACTGGGTACAGTACAGGGAGTTATGCAAACCCATATTTGCAATCACTACTTTACAGATATTAACATAGGGGATGAGGGATATCTTGTGGCAGAATCTAATCTTGCTTAAGGAAAAAGAAGAAGAAAAGGCTGCAATTTCAGAGTTTGGGCTGGTTATGCATACAGGATAATGAGCTTGGTAAGTTTAGAAGCTTGGGTCTAGCTCAACAAACAGATGCCAATGTGGCCAAACAGTAATGTTCCATGCTATCTCCACCGTGCATTTGGGTCTCTGTACTCATCATCTCATATATATATATAGGGCTATTTTGTTCTCTTAATATACTTCACTCTAAGTATAATACCTTTGAACATTATTGTTTTTCCTTAGAAGGTAGTATGTGTTTTGTTTTATTTTATTTTATTTTATTTTATTTTATTTTATTTTATTTTATTGTGTGTTTCATTTTAATACTCACCCTCAGGATGCTCAAGAAGAAGGAGGGATATATCTTCAGGTTATACAGAGAGAAAGACTGAAAAGGGCAGATCTTGGAATACTAAAGCCCATGCTGGGCTTGGACTATTTCAGACATATAATTCCCCTGCATTCATTGGACTTGAGAGATTTTTTAAGTTTTCTGAACAAGACATTTTTAAGTCATCTCTCAGCGTGGGTTAATTTTATAGATCCAATGTTGTCTATAATGACAGCTTACATTAAATGCTTGGTAAGTATTAATTCACAATAGGTCCTTAAAACTACCCTGTGAGGCTGATTTTCATTTTTTAGAGGAAGAAGCCGAGGCTCAGAAAGGCTAAGTAAATTCTTTCCTCTCTCCCCCCAGTACTAAGTGCTACGTGGTAGACCTGGGGTTAGGCCTTTCTCAGTCTGGTTCAAGAGCCTGCACTCTGTGGTGTGTGTGTGTGTGTGTGTGTGTGTGTGTGTGTGTGTGTGTTTGATAAAAAGAAAAGTTCATCTCACAGTTGGGGCAGGTTCTGTTCTGGGGGGGCAGATGACTTTATCCTTGAGGATGAATGGTTTTTTGGTTCTTTTAAAAAGTAGGTAAACTGTCTTAGGAAGGACAGTAGGTCTTTTCCTGGGCCCTGCTGAGGGAGATATTCAGGCAGATTATGATTTGGGTGCCACATTTTAGGAAGCCAGCACCTCCCAGAGCAGGGCAACAAAACCAGCAAGGACATGGAACAGCTTCTATGTAAAGCAAGAATTGGAAACTAAGACACTTCCACTTCACGTCCTCAACACCCGTACCTGTCAGAGTCAGGAAAAGATAGGAGAAGAATTACTGTTCTAGAAGTTGGGAGTTTTAGGGTTTTCCCAACAATTCCTTTAAAAGCTGTATGGATATAGACAGACCTCTTAGCATTGCTGGGCTCAATTTCCTTATCTATAAGATGGATTCTGGGTTTCCAGGGAAGAGGTTCTGCACCAAGGCTGCACAGGGTAGCGGTTAGGAGTAATGACTCTGGAACCAGACCACCTGGCCTTATAACTATTTAACTTCTTCATGCCTAGATTCTTCACCTAAGAAACAGGGATATTAGTTTCTATTTCACAGGGTTGATAGGGGTAGCAATGGGTTAGTACATATAAGTACAGTGCTTGACCGTTAGTAAGCTCCGAATAAATGTTAGCTATTAACACTATGAGTATCTAGTATAGTGTCAGGATCCAACTTCATACAATGGAGAATATTTAGAGATGTCATCATCTTGGATCCATTTTCTTGGTCTTTCTTAGCTTAAGAGGCTCAAAAAATCAGAATCCTTTTGGCAACCCCATTTCGTCCCCACTCCTGTCCAAGCAAGGATCCTCCCCCAACGCTAAGCTATTGTCTAGGCATCAGTTCAAGTACGGGGAGGCAAGAATTGGAGCAAAAAAAGAAGGAAGAAGTGGCATTGAGGCCAGATGAAGGGTGTTCGTACAAGTTGTATATGAGTTGGGAACCACTTGTATACTAATATGTGTGAAGCTTGATTCTCTCATGCAAATAATGTGCATGGGCAGCTGGAGGTGTCACTCTATCAGGTGGGTCCCACTCTCTCCTCTGTTACCAGCTGGGTCACTCCCACCTGCCTGCATGCTGCTATTCTCCATTTCTCATCCACACTGGCCATCACCACTACCTACATGTCATAATGTCAAGGGAGGTAAACACATGTCATGGCAGATAGTGCCTATCTCTGCTCAGCCTCAGGAGAGGAGCTTCATGAGTCCAAGCATTGCCAGAGCTGGACTCATCCTCTTGAAAAGGGTGAATGAAATGAGATCATTTTAAAGTTGAGGCTTTATTTATTTATTTATTTATTTAATGTTTATTTATTTTTGAGAGAGAGAGAGAGAGACAGAGTGGGAGCTTGGGAGGGGCAGAGAGAGAAGGAGACACAGAATCTGAAGCAGGCTCCAGGCTCTCAGCTGTCAGCAGAGTCTGACGTGGGGCTCGAACCCACAAACCGTGAGATCATGACCTGAGCCGAAGTTGGACACTTAACTGACTGAGCCATCCAGGCACCCTAAAACTGAGGTTTTATAAAAATCCGATGTTTTAAGGCTCTCTATGAAAGACAAACACAAATCCTATGAGGTTTTCTTTAAGGTATAGTCAAGTTCAAACATGTCATTATAGAGTAAGACTTATAATTTAAACTATGACATACTTCTTAATTAAAAATATATGCTTGGAATATATATTTTTTCTTTCAAAAACTTTGAATTTTAGGAATAAAGGGGACATCGGAGACCATTCATTTCCATGTCAGCATTTTTAGATGCAGGAACTGAGAGGTAATGAGGTGAGGACACGTGTCCTTGTTCACAGGGCTAATTAACAGAGCTGGGAAAAGAACAGAATACTCATTCAAGAACTATTTTCCTTATGTCACAGAGGACTCCTCCTCCAAAGTAGTTGTTGTTCTTGCATTGCAAAGGGTTCTAGAAGGGGAGGACAAGTGAAACTAGGAGAACCAGCAGCTCGTGCAGAATGGTGGCAAAGACCACAGGACCTGGGGCCATACCTACATGGCTGGAATCCTGTCTTCTCAACTTCCCAGTGGTGTGATCCTGGGCAAGTTCTCTGTGAGGTAGCAATTAGATATTGTGAAGTCACAGTTAACCTCTCTGCATAGTCACAATGAATCGATTGCAAATGTTTTGGTGTATTTGTCAAGTGTTTTGCTCTGTATTGGGAACAGAATTAATATTAGATGCATGTAAATCTGGAACCGTGTCTGTGTTTAAGTGCTTAATTATTGTTTCTGAAAGGCCCACTGTGAGTATCTAGAACAGTTATAGTTAATAGCTTTGCTAAATTGAGAATGTTTAGGGATGTCTACATCCTGGATCCTGTTCTAGGTCTTTCTCAATATTTTTAAGTTGGTTTGTTCATTTGTTTATTTAGAGAGAGTATGCATGTGCACGCATATGAGCAGGGGAGGGGCAGAGAGAGAGGGGAGAAGAGAGAATATCAGGCAGGCTCCCTACTGTCAGTGTGGAACCCAGTGTGTGGCTTGATCTCATGAAGCGTGAGATCATGTAGGTCTTTCTCAATTTAAGAATCTTAAGAAGTAAAAAAAAAAAAAATCTTAAGAAATCAGAATTGTCTTCCTAACCTCATCCTGTGCCCACCTTACCCCAAGCAGACACTCTCTCGACTCTATAATCCTGAGGACAGAGACCTGGGTAGAACTTGATCTAAGCCATATCCCAGTGTCCAGCCCAGGGCCTCAAAAATAAATGTGTATTAAAGATTAATGCAGTGGTATCTCTAGAATTTTGATAAAAAATGACTCAGAGGTGATCATCTGGTTGGGATTGAAGATGAGAGTTTGGATTGAAATTGCATTTGCTGTAGGAAATAATGGTGATCAAAGAGATGTAGCTAATGTTCCCTCATGCCAGCCCTTGAAATTACCAATGAATGAATATGTGAATGAATGAATAATATATGAATACATGAGTGAATGAGGATAGCAGCGCTACAGCTCTCTGTCTCAGTAGACACCACCACTGGGATAGAATCTCCAACCAATGGAGGAGGAATTTCTTTCTTTTTTTTTTTTTTTATTTTTTATTTATTTTTTTTTAAATTTTTTTTTTAATGTTTATTTATTTTTGAGACAGAGAGAGACAGAGCATGAATGGGGGAGGGGCAGAGAGAGAGGGAGACACAGAATCGGAAGCAGGCTCCAGGCTCTGAGCCATCAGCCCAGAGCCTGACGCGGGGCTCAAACTCACGAACTGTGAGATCGTGACCTGAGCTGAAGTCGGACGCTCAACCGACTGAGCCACCCAGGCGCCCCTGGAGGAGGAATTTCAAAACGAGGTCTGAGATGGACTAATCTGAAGTAAACTGAGTATTAATATATCTTCTTTACCTGCTGACACCCCTCACGTGGAGAATTCTGCGTTATAATAATTATACAAGAGATGCATGCAATGCCCTTGTAGGAAGCCAAACAAATTGAATACAGCCTTTTCCTGTTAAAAAACAAAATTCAACTATGTAAATTTGAAGATCTAATTGGCTTTATTAAAAGATTCATGAATTGGGGACATCCCAGCTAACAAGTAGAGGGGAGCTCCAAGGAACTGTAGAAAGTGGAACGTTTGTGGGGCACCTGGGTGGCTAAGTCAGTTAAGGGTCTGACGTCTGATTTCAGTTCAGGTCATGATCTCATGGTTTGTGGGATCAATCCGCACATCAGGCTCTGTGCTATCAGAACCTGGGATTCTTTCTTTCCCTCTTTCTCTGCACTTTTCACAATAAATAAACATTAAAAAATAGTTTCTTTAAAAAAAAAATAGGAAGGTGGGGGGGGGGGCAAGAAAGTTATTAGCACAAGAAAAGGATTGTTCCAGGCAAGGTGGATTTTCCTTTGTGGGAAAAGCAGGGGTCTTATCATACAGATTACTTCATCCACCCCACTTCATCTATCGTTGGGGGATGGAAAGGGCTCCTGTGGCCAACTCTTGTGTGATCAGTAAATTCCTGAGTGACTAATTAAGACTGTATTTCTGGAGGAGGTTGAAACTGCAATTAGATTGGGTATTAAGCCCTGGTTTGTGGAGTTGGCCTAAGTGACACCATTTTGGGCCTGTGGGTTTTTTTTTTAACACTCCTAAGACCTGTAGCCGGGTTTATTTTACTTTTATCTGATTTTATTTTATTGTTGAAGTCTAGTTGGCTCACAATGTTACATTAGTTTCAGGTGTACAATATAGTGATTCAACAAGTCTACATAAGCTGTGCCCTCCACAAGTGTAGCTACCAGCTGGTGTAATACCATTGGCTACATTCTCCATGCTGTACCTTTGATCACCACGACATATTCATTCAATAACTAGAAGCCGGTATCTCCTACTCCCCTTCACCTACTTTGCCCATCCCCTCCCCTCCTTTGGTAACCATCAGTTTGTTCTCCGTATTTGCGCCTATGACCCAGTTTAGAGAACAGTGTTCTAGATTATGTATACCTACTGATGAGACTGTCATCACTTTTTCAATTTTCCTCACAGAGGTATGAGATTAATGAGATAACCATTTTACGTCTTGTTGTGAAAGAAACTCCTATATAAAAGCTATTATTGTCATGTTTACAATCCAGAATGGTCCGATGAAGTAGTATATTTAGATATCTAAATGGTAATGGAGAGTTTGTGTTAAGTTTTGGATGTATTTGATTGATTTGTTGAATTTTAAATTAATCTGAGTTTTTTAATTGGACTGATTTTTTAATTCATGTGGGACCAAGACTCATATGTCTTCTCTTTGTTGACAGGCTGTACCTTTTCCATGTAATCCTGGTCTCTACTCTTTATTTGCATTTATTTTTATTTCTATCTGGAAACTTGTCTGACTGGTCTTTGCTTCTGAAGACGTCAGGTTATGCAAAACTCTTGGCATTCTTTGCTTGATGACTGCACAAAGGATTAATTAAGTGTGAGGCAAATTCTTGTTAGATAGCTCAGTCACATAATTCCAGAGAAATCTCTTGTACATATTACTCATTAAAGTGGTTTTTTTTTTTTCATTTTAAAATGACCACAAAAATTACTGAAATAGCAAAAGCTTTGTCCTTTTTCCTTTCTAGAGCTCTTAGTTTTTCTGCTTTCGTCTTCATGGCTAGACTTCTAGAAACTTGAAAACAGTTTCTCTCCTTTTATTGGGGACTTTTTGGCAAACACTGAAACTGAAATATGGCTTGATATATTTTTGTTGTTTCTGAGTTTGTTTATCAACATGATTAATATTATCAAAACTGTCCTTGGGACATAGCTTAATCCCTCAGCTTCTGTTCCTGAGGAGGATTCGCTTTGGAGAAATAAATTTTTAAAAGTTGCATGCCAGGCAGGATAGCAGCAGGAGCATTCCTTAACCTTCCTGCTTCTGCTAGCGTTTGTTTCCATGCACACCTGTCTGCAATGTCTCTGGATTCATCACGGTGCCTCCAGTCTAGAGAAAACTGTGAATACTCTTTTCTGAGCCTCTACAATGACTTCTTCCTGTGAAGAAGCCACAAGAACCACTCACTGACACAGAATCCCTTTTCTAAGAAAAGGAAGTCGCTGTTTTTAACATGGCACTCCTTAGGAAATCTTAGCCAGGATATTTTATTGAAGTACCCAATTTAAAAATTTTGGGTTCTTGGGGTGCCTGGGTGGCTCAGTCAGTTGAATGTCCAACTTCGGATAAGGTCATGATCTCTTGGTTCCATGAGTTCGAGTCCTGCATTGGGTTCTGTGCTGTCGGCATGGAGCTTGCTTGGGATCCTCTGACTCCCTCTCTCTGTCCTTCCCCTGTTCACGCATGTGTGCACGTGCTCTTGCTCTCTCTCAAAAATAAATATTTAATAATTTAAAAAAAGATCTCAAGTTCTTTAATAGAAATGAATTTCAGCAATGCTGTTTTCATTCCATATGCCTCTTCTCTCTTTTCCTTTTCTTTTTTTTCAAGTTCCTTCAGTAAGAATATTTGCACTCTCTGGTGTGCTGAGATCCTGGACCAACAGGATCTCAAGTGTCAAATGTCCTGTCAGAATTTAGGTTCCGTTGACGACAGATTGATGACAGTCAATAGTGCAATAGTGAGTTGTTGTTGTTTTACCAAAAGAGGCCATTTCTTTTGTTTTTAAGAGCACCTAAGTTGCTAAGAGACCATAGTTCGGTTCATAATGTTTATTGTATTAATTTGGCTCTTTCCTTAATCCTCCTACATTTCATTTATTTCATTGTCTGCCCTGCTACAAAAAATACCGCTTTATCTCTGCCTAACACCCTCTCCTTCGCACTCCCTATTCTGGTTTCTAAAGAAAACCTGGAAGAATAAGGACAGAAGTCCATGCAAAGAGACTGCAGGCAAGGAAGAAAGAAAAGGAAGAGTCTGAGGAGGGCGAACAGCTGGCGAGTGGGGTGGTTAGACTTGTCAGTGCTCCTGGGCTCCTTTTTCCTCAGCTAGCTAACCTGCGGCCAGGACTTGGCCACTGCAGCTTCCTTTGGCTTCCTTCCATTTCTGACTTCAAGACCATGCTCAGGGCAGACTGCCTTAGAAGGCAATTGGTTTCCTCCTGTTGGCCCACGGGGTGCTTCTGCCACTGTACCCGCTGGCCTGGCATCCTGGAAATCTGACAAGCCTGCCTTGCTGAGACAGAACAGATCGGCTTCTGTCCTTTTTTTCCTTTATTACAGTGGAGAGAGAGAGAGGCCCAGAGGAGGAGGAAGCTGCTGGTGCAGAAGTCGCTCTCTGGAAGGGAGCTCTTGTGAAATTCATTCTGCGGGGAAACAATCGTGTGGGGGTGTCATTTTCAGTTGTGCTGTTGCTGGCAGGATGATTCAAACAGGACTGTTTCCCTGATCTGCTTGGGCTTGGTTTCCACTCCTGCATAATACACACGCGGGGTTCTCTGTACTGTGGGTAGCAGAGAGCCCACAGATACCTGTGGTTGGAAAGCTTTAGGGGTCTCTAATTTTAGGAGTCAAGCAAAATCTAAGATACTTCAAAAATTTTTTCTAATTATTATTTATTTTAAATTTTTTAAACGGCTGATTAATTTTGAGGGAGAAAGAGAGAGAGAGAGAGAGAGGCAAAGAGAGGGAAAGAGACAGAATCCCAAGCAGGCTCCATGCTGTCAGCACAGAGCCTGATTTGGGGTTCAGTCTCACTGACTGTGAGATCATGACCTGAGCCAAAAATGAGAGTCGGATGCTTAAACGACAGAGCCACCCAGGTACCCCTAAGATACATATTTTATAAATCTTGTGTTTTTATTGCTAAAACAAGATGGCAATATTAAAGATCAGTTTTAATGATTAGTCTATATTTTAGCTATACAAAAAAAAAAAAAAAAAAAACAAACCACATCACTGCTCAGCTCTCACTGAGTGGGTGAGAACTGGGTGCTCATTAGAATCATCTGGGAGTTTTTCAAATTACAGAGGCCCAGGCCTCACTTTAAACCAACTGACTCTGAATCTATGATGGTGGGGCCCAAGCATCTGTATTTATTTTTAATAAATAAAAAAAATTAATATTTATTTATTTTGAGAGATAGAGACAGAGTGTGAGCAGGGGAGGGCAGAGGGAGAGAGACACACACAGAATCCAAAGCAGCCTCCAGGCTCTGAGCTGTCCTCACAGAGCCCAATGCAGGGCTTGAACCCACAAACCATGAGATGGTGAACTGACCTGAGCTGAAGTTTGATGCTCAGCGGACTGAGCCACCCGGGTACCCCCAAGCATCCGTTTTTGTTTTTGTTTTTGTTTTTTCAGGAATCTGTATTTTTAATAAAATTCTCAGAGGAGTTGAGAACCACTGGTAGAAGATAATATTGATGAATATCCTGTTTACTCTCTAATCAGATTAAGAAGTAATCTCTCCCTGGTCACATTTCCCTGCCTAATCAGAAGTAATCACTGGCCTAAATTTGGTGTTTATTGTTGTTATCCAAAATTTTAAACTTTTACCACATGGGTATGTGTGTTTGCAACTCCAAATGATACATGGTAGGGCATATACGTGTTTTAAAAACCTTGCAGACATGGAATTATGTCATATATCCTTCTGAAACTTTTTTTTGCTCAAGATGTATTCATATTGATACATGTAGTTTTAGTTCAGTTTCGTTGCTATATAGTATTCTATTGTATAAATTAAAAAAAATTTTTTTGAAGCGAGCCAGTGAGTGTAGCATTTTAACAGAATTATTTCCACTTTGGGGAGTATTTTCTCTCAGTTTTGTCTTCAAGCACACTTTTTTTTTTTTTTTTAAGTTTTAGTGAAAGAGAGAGAGAGTGTGTGATTGGGAGAGAAGGGCAGAGGGAGAAAGAGAGAGAGAATCTCAAGCAGGCTCCACGCTCAGCATGGAGCTCAACTTGAGGCTCGATCCCATGACCCTGGGATCATGACCTGAGCCCAAATCAAGATTCAGAACCTCAATCAGCTGAGCCACCCAGACACCCCAAACATATGTGGTTTTTTGAAATATTTATTTATTTTTGACAGAGAGAGATCATGTGCATGCGTACATGCATGAGCAGGTGAGGGGCAGAGAGAGAGGACACAGAGTATCTCAGCACTAACAGCACAGAGCTTGAACCCATGAACCGTAAGATCATGACCTGAGCCCAAGTCGGACACTTAACCAACTGAACCACCCAGGTGCCCCTAGCATACATGTTTTAATAGTGATAATTTCCATTATAACTCAATTTTGGGTTTTCTTTTTCCATTTAGTATCATATAATAAACTTCTTTCCATGTTTCCATAGGTCATAATGATTATTTAATTAACTACATAATTTTCCTTCATGTCTATTCATCATAATTAATCTAACTATATCCGTAATTTTTACCCCTAATATATTCTTGTAGGATGGAGCTGGTAATGTTATAAGAAAGATTTGCAGGTATGTGTGCAGCTTACTTGATTTGTTGAATTATTTCTCTAGAATGGTTTTCCAGGAGTCGGATTATCGAATCAAAGCCTTTGAAAAGGCTTGATACATTTTATAATACTGTTTTCTAAACACACTTGTATTTTTGTTATAACCCATCTCTGGGTTAATGCTGATTTATTTTGTTTCATGGGGGAATATAATATTAGGAGTGCTTCTTTTGGAGAAGCCATACTCTTGGTTCTAAACTCTTAGGACAAATTGAACACTGAGAAGAGTACCCAGAATTGAATATATTTAAGTAGACTAATACACAAAGCTAAATGGAATAGCAAATACATAAGAAATTGCAAATTCACTGGATAAGAAATTAATTCTAGATGTGATTTAATAATTATTGAAAATCCCATACTTATGTTGCCTAATCTCTTTACTAAACCTCAGTTTCCTCAGCTGCAAAATGAGGTTATGATAGAAATAATAATAATAGCCGTGAGTAGCACAACAACATTTTTGCAGTGTTCATCACATGCTAGGCATTGTTCTAAACACTTTACATATACTAGCATTTAACTGGCTTAACAACCCTATCATGTAGGCATAATTATTATTATCCCTACTTCATATTTGAGGAACCAAGGCACAGAGAGGTTAAATGACTTTTCTAATGTCATACAGCTAGTACATGGCAGAGCCAAAATTCTAACTCAGAAAGTCTGGCTCCGGAGTTAATGCTTATAACCACTAAATAAATAAGATAGTTTATATAAAATACCTATTTCAGTGCTAGGTGTATAGTAAGTACTCAATAAATGCTTGATATTATTATAATTATAACGTGTTTTGAAAAATCATTCGAATGAGTACAGGGAGTGAGTGAATTGATTTAATAGCCCTAGAAAACAATCAATAAGTGGAAATTTCAGCAAGGCAAATTTTCACTCAACAGCAGTAGTACATTCTTAGACCCTGGACATGAACAAGGAGAGGCTGAATGTCCACTTGCCAAGAATGCTGTAGAAGAAATTTCCGTATCAGGTAAGTGGCTGCCCTGGATGAGCTCTAAGGCAATTTCTAGCTACAGGATTCTATGATACTAGGCCAGAATCCTATGTTCTTTTCCCACATACTAAAGCTCACTTGTTTTCTTTAATATCAGTTTCAGTTTATGAACCTTATTGATGTTATTTTCATTGTAATTATCTGAATCATTCACCAACAAGAGCGTAGCTTTGTAGTTTGTGTAAGCCTTTGGCAGTCTCTTGTGTTGTAAGGTCTGATGTGTTACAATACCTGAACTCATAATGATGGGTGCTGGGGAAACCAACATATAAACATGTCAGTTTCCTTGGTGGTCAGCCTTCCTGAGCAGGCATCTACAGAGCCACTGTCACTTGGCTAAATATTATTTAGAGTCTGTCATCTTTATCAAGAGAACAGACAGGCCCATGAAACGGGGCTTTAAATGTTTACATTGAAAAATTATGGGACTATGATTGTGGATGTGAGTTGATGCCGCATTTATAATAACACAGTTTGCAAGTGACTCAGGAGAGTGCCAATGATTTCCTGCTGGGCAGGGGGATTGCTCCCTTGATGGAAGTAATAATTTTGCTCAAGCCACAGGGAAGCCACACCTGACCTTAGGATTTGTTCTCCCTTTGGATTTCAGCCCATGCGATTATTTTGTCTATACCATTACATCTGAAGCAATCCTTCAGGGTAATGCACAATTTTGTATATCAGACTCATGTCATTTCTCCAAAAAGAGTCATTTAAAGGGAACAGTTAATTCCATTACAAAGATGATGATGGAATCCATAGCAAATATACTGGATTGGCCCAGAGATCCAGGCTTTAGAAAACGATTTCTTATTGGCTATATATTGTTGTCTTTTGTCTAATGTTTTAGATTGTGCTGAATGTGTAGTTACTATGGAGATAGATCAAAATAGGCATAGAGTTTTGAGTATCAAATTGTCAACAAATTTTCCTTATAAAAATAAGATGTAGAGTGAGAAGGAAGGCAGACAAAGACTCTCAAAAACAGTTATGAGATTTAATCTGTGGTATAGGAAGGAACGAGAAAGCAGAGAGCAGACAGGACTTTAGACAATAGATTCTTCAAAATTTTAAGGTAAACCACTTGAAATGATCATTTTTGAATCATCGTCACTGAAACACACAATTTGCCTTATAAAGAAAACAATCTCTTTTTATTTAGTGGGATTTGACTATGTTCAACCTTTGTAATAATTCTAAAATAAAAAGTTACAGGTTAACTTCATAAAAACAACTCATCTATTTATACATGAGTACCGTTGACCTTAGAACAATTCAAGGATTAAAGGTGCTGATCCCCATCAACCAAGAACCTGAAAATCCATGTATAATTTTTGACTCTTCAAAAATTTGGGGCGCCTGGGTGGCTCAGTCGGTTAAGCGGCCGACTTCGGCTCAGGTCATGATCTCGCGGTCCGTGAGTTCAAGCCCCGCGTCCGGCTCTGTGCTGACAGCTCAGAGCCTGGAACCTGTTTCAGATTCTGTGTCTCCCTCTCTCTGACTCTCCCCCTTTCATGCTCTCTATCTCAAAAATAAATAAACGTTAAAAAAAAAATTAAAAAAAAAAATTTTACCAATAGCCCAGTGCTGACTGGAAGCCTTACTGATAACATAAATAGTCAATTGACACATGTTCTGTATGTTATATGTACTATATACTGTATTCTTACCATAAAGTAAGCTAAAGAAGATGTTATTAAGAAAAATCACATGAAAGAGGAACTACATTTACTGCACTGTATTTATAGAAAAAAAATTCACATGTAAGTGGACCTGTACAGTTCAAACCTGTGTTGTTCAAGGATCACCTATATTTATATTCTGTGTTGTTTTTTTTTTTAATTTTTTAACGTTTATTTATTTTTGAGACAGAGAGACAGAGCATGAACGGGGGAGGGTCAGAGAGAGAGGGAGACACAGAATCGGAAACAGGCTCCAGGCTCTGAGCGGTCAGCACAGAGCCTGATGCAGGGCTCTAACCCACGGACCGTGAGATCATGACCTGAGCCGAAGTCGGACGCTTAACCGACCGAGCCACCCAGGTGCCCCTATATTCTGTGTTTAATTTAGAGACATTGTAACTCAAATGAAAACAATTTTAAAATGCAATTTTATTTTGAGTAAGCAAAGGTTTGCTTTGTAATCTGACCACCTAATAAGCAATTATGAGCATACATTTGGGACATCTGGCTTTAGGGAACTCTAAAGACAGTAGCAAGCTGTCTGGTAGTAATTATAAGTGTCATTATTTTTGTGTTATTCATTCTGGCTCCAATAGGATGAGGGTGGTGTGTCTAGTCATCCTGAAACCTGAATTAGAACCCTCAAGACTTGAATGACAGCAGTGGGCAGTCAGAGTCACTGCTGTTGTGGAATGTAAGCAGAATTTCTAAAAGGAACATGTGTTACTTACATACATTAAATATTGAAAGATTGGCTTAGGCTAAAAGTACTCCAGGTAAGTTGTAGGACTGGATAGTAAAAGGATGAGTTCATATTGTGGACTTTCAAAACATAAAAATCTTTTGATCATATCTATTTAAGATGAAAGTCAATTTTTAAAAAATGTTTTATTTATTTTTGAGAGAGAGAGAGGGAGAGCACAAGCAGGGAAGGGGCAGAGAGCGTGGGAGACAGAGGATCCCAAGCAGGCTCTGTGCTGACAGGCTGACAGCAGCAAGTCCGATGTGGGGCTTGAACTCACAAGCTGGGAGATCATGACCTGAGCCGAAGTCAGATGCTCCACTGACTGAGCCACCCAGCGGCCCCCAATTTTTGATTCAAATAAAACAGTAGGGAGTTGACAAGAAAAGTTTGTCCAAGAAATGACAAATGTATATTATAGCCAAGCACAAATCTCAATTTAGAAATTGCTCTTAAGCAAATTATACTTTGACAGCATCTTGCTACATTTTAGAGTACATGTTTATATATATGAAATTTGAAAATAATTTTGACATATTTTATTTTGTGTAACATTTTGAAAAAAGTATCCTGAGCCAGGCGATCTATTTATCATTTATAAAACAAGGCAAAGACATTGAATTTAGAAACTTCTTGTAGGTTAGTTGAACAAATAGAACTTTCCTAAAGATCTAGAAGATGACCTTGGTGTTCCTGTCCATGGAAAAGCCTCAAAGAGGGACAAGGCAGACAATTGGAAAAATAAAAAATCATCCCTCCTCTCTGAAAGGAGAGCACAGGAAGCACAAAGTGATTGGAGCAGCTTGAATTTATGCTTCCTATTTGAAGAAGTCCTTGTAGAGGTATTTCTCTGCCCCCGACACCTTCTGTTGTGGGATAACTCTGCCAGAGGGTTACTCAACTCAAGAGAATACTTTTTTTTTTTTTTTAGGTAGGCTTCATGCCTAGTGTGGAGCCCAATTCAGGGCCTGAACTCACAATCCTGAGTCAAATGCCCAACTGACTGAGCCACCCAGGCGCCCTGAGAATACTTTTTTTTTTTTTTTTTTTTTTTTTTTTTTACTGCAGAGAAGGCTGCTGAATAACATGTTGAGTATGGCATGGAAAACTTGATATTCTTCTGTTGAGTCCTGTGAGTCATGGCTGCAGATGAGGCATACGAGATCAATGGCCTGCCTGCTGAGATTGGAGTGAGGGGAAATCTGGTCAGAGACATTTGGGGACAAAACTGCCTCCTTGTCAGTATGGTGGCCTTGCCCAGACTGCTTTTTTTCTCCTGCTGCGTTTATTTTGAAAGAGAGAGAAAGAGTGCATGAGGGAGGGAGGGAGGGGCAGGGAGAGGGAGAGAGAGAGAATCCCAAGCACACTCTGTGCTGTTAGGGCAGAGACTGACACGGGGTTCAATCCCACGACTCTGGGCCAAAATCAAGAGTCGGACACTCAACCAACTGAGCCACTTAGGCACCCCAACGTGGAAGCTGCTTATGTGCTTGTGTAGAAAGGACAGGTTTCTCCTCTGCTCACTTTGTTAAGGCAGCGTAAATTCCTCTTATGAGTCGGTCCTTCCAAAGAGCCGGCAGCCTCTGCTTCAAATGCTCCTGTGACTGCAGACCTAGTTGGTATCTAAATAGTCTAATTCACCGGCAATGATTCTGGCACAAATCAAAGGATTTAGAACTAGAAGGAACTTTAAAGACTTAAGAAATCCAATCGTATCGTTTTACGTGTGAAGAACCAAGACCACGTGAGAGCCACAGAGCTAATTAGTGCTAGAGATATGAGACAAGAACTCAGTGTCTTGAGCCGGATTCTTGTAAATGGAAGAGCATGTCGTTAATTCAGGAGATCTGTGAGTACTGCCTCCAGGCCCGTGCTCATTCCTACGTGTAGTTACTAAGCGATGTTGGTAAGAAACGTAATTTTAGAAGAGGTGATTTGGGGCTTCATATTTAAAGAAATGAATTGTCATGAATCTGTCATGTGCAAACGAGTGCCAAACAATTATCTTAACACTGTTTTTATAAAACAATTGGAAGCCCCACAGCTTTTCCTTATTGGGATGTGTCCTTAACTGAACTCTTGGAGATTAATACTTCATCTTCTAACCCTCTGAGTGTCTTATGCACACATTGAGAAGGCTCAACTTGAAATCCTGAATTTTCTGGCTCATATTTAGAGATGGCTCCTTTTCTAGTAGATACTTTATCTGAGCCTTAAGACTAGACAACTGGGTATTCATTTAATGGGAAGACCTTAATTTTGTCCCTTCCAGGCATCCTGCCCAATTTGCAAAGTGGAAATCCTTGCAACTTTTTCTTTCACTTGGCCTAATATATCTTGTGTAGTTACGTAAATTTACACAAAGCAAAAAATGTTCAGGAAGCAGAAACAGAAAGACAAAAACACTTCATTTATTAGCATCCTGGAAGCAAAGTGCATTGCTTTGGTCCTGCTCTCCAAAAGTACAGTAGTTGCCTTTTATCTGCAGTTTTGCTTTCTGCGTTTTAGTTTCCCTCAGTTAAGTGTGGTATGGAAGCAGACGGTACTCCTGATGAATCATCGGGAGGTCAAGACCAGACTAACGCTCCATCATAACACCTACAACATTCACCTCACTGTCATCTTATCACATGGGCATTTTACCATCTCATATCATCACAAGAAGAAAAGGTAAGTGCAGTCAGACAAGATGTTTTGAGAGAAACAGAGAGACCACATTCAAATAATGTTCATAATAGAATATTGTTATAATTGTTCTATTTTATTAATTATTGTTAATCTCTAAATTTATAAATTAAACTTTTTTTATTTAAAAAAATTTTTTTTAACGTTTATTTATTTTTGGGACAGAGAGAGACAGAGCATGAACGGGGGAGGGTCAGAGAGAGAGGGAGACACAGAACCGGAAGCAGGCTCCAGGCTCTGAGCCATCAGCCCAGAGCCTGACGCGGGGCTCGAACTCACCGACCGCGAGATCGTGACCTGAGCTGAAGTCGGACGCTTAACTGACTGAGCCACCCAGGCGCCCCTATAAATTAAACTTTATCATAGGTATGTATATATAAGAAAAAAAACAGTATAGGGGTGCCTGGGTGGCTCAGTCGGTTAAGCGTCCGATTTTGGCTCAGGTCATGATCTCATGGTTTGGTTCGAGAATTGGAGTCCCCCTTCTGGCTCTGTGCTGACAGCACGGAGCCTGGACCCTGCTCAGATTCTGTGTCTCCCTCTCTCTGCCTGTCCTCCACTTGCACTCTGTCTCTCACAAAAATAAATAAACATTAGAAAAAAAGAAAAAAAACACAGGATATATATAAGGTTTGGTACTATCTGCAGTTTTAGCCATCCACTGGAAGGTGTTGGAATATATACCTGTGGATAATGGGGGCCTATGGTACATAGAAGAACAGAATGCAGATATTGGCTGTATGAAAGCTTTAAAGCAGGTGAATTTTTTACAAAATTGTAAACCTACTATGTGCCAGGTTGTTTTCTTTTTTTCTTTTTTTGGCAGCCCTGAAAAGGGCCTTTATTTGGAGAAAAAGGGGTGATGAGGTTTTAGCCCCCAAAGCCATAGAGGGTGCGGCCCTGGTGCTTGAGCAGGTAGACTACCTCCATGGCCATGACTGTTTTGCGCTTGGCGTGCTCTGTGTAGGTGACAGCGTCGGGGATTACCTTCTCCAGGAAGACCTTGAGTACCCCCCCAGGTCTCCTCCTAGATGAGGCCAGAGATGCGCTTGACGCCGCCGAACTGGGCCAGCCGCCAGATGGCGGGCTTAGTGATGCCCTGGATGTTGACGGGCAGCACCTTGCGGTGGTGCTTGGCGCCCCCCATGCCCAGGCCCTTCCCGCCCCTGCCGCGATCAGACATAGCTGCCTAATAAACATTAAAATTTTTTTTAAAAGGAAAGAAAGAAAGAAAGAAAGAAAGAAAGAAAGAAAGAAAGAAAACCCCAA
>NW_026058865.1:0-13917 GCF_023721935.1 Panthera uncia | reverse complement strand
AAAAAAAAAAAAAAAAAAAAAAACGTTGAAAAAAAAAAATAAATAAAGGGAAACTTGGGGGAACTGTTCCCTGGCTTCCTGTCTGATGGGTTACCGTATGTGCAGTTTCCATTATTATTGTCATTTGACCCCTCTTACAAATGCTTCTCAGTTCAGACGCCTTTTTCATTAGAACTGATGGTTTTTGTCTCATTCCTATTACTCTCTTTCCACCCCCAGGTATGTCACAGCTTGGATTCTGTAACTTGGACTTAAAATAAAAAAGTTTGATTCCAGGAAGAAGGAGCCAAGGAGAGAGTGAATGGGTATAGAGCAGATAAAATGGTGCCCATTCCCACACAGCCCCCCCCTGGCTGGGAGTACATGGCCAGCATTAGAGGGGAAAAGGCCAGAAACTGATGGAGCTGTTCTTTTATGACAGACGGCAGGACTCTAGACAAGAAATGATGCACAGAAGCTGTCTGAGCCCTTCAGGGAGACCTTTGTGAGACTCTGAACATATAGGTAGGGCTATTCTGCACCCCAGGTGCTGCTCAGCTGGGGAGAAAGCCTTCCTTCTTCCTTCTGCACAGATCCAAGCAGTGTTCCAGCCCACTGACATGCAGGATCATCTGAAAGCAGCTCCCTGCTGTACACACTGGAGCTCATCTAAGTGGCTACAGTAGTGCTGAGGGACTATTCTGAGAGCATCATACATGGCAAGCGAAGTAGAAGCTGAAGAAAAGCCTTTGAGAGTGTTAAGACATAGCAGAGGATTGGTTAAGAGGTGCTGAGGACTGGGCGGGAGGGACATGGGAGAAATACTTATATAAAATAATTATATTTTGTTTTCAGAGGCTTGTGAGTTCCTTGGCATCTGACTTACACGAGTTACTTTTTTAAGTTCTCACAATAACTAGCAAAGTATTTTTATTCCCGGCTTCCAGATCAGGATACAGAGCCCCACAGGGGTTAATCAGCTTGTCCAATTACACATATAGAGAGTTAGGAGGAAAATCCAAACCAGGATCCCCAAGGCCTGTACTTTTGTCACACTAAATCAGCCATTCCAGGTCATAGATTCAAAGCAGCAAATCAGAACTCAGGAGGTTATAGGTAGATGCTTACAGAATAAACACACACACACACACACACACACACACGCATTGAAACCACAATTTACCCTTGAAAGAGGATACAGGAAAACAACACAAATATAACAGAAGAACTCATCACATTCAAGGTGATTTAGCATAGGGACAAGTAGGGGCAATCAGACACATATCTCAATCATATCTGATGAAAGCTACCTTCTTCTTATAACAATGTAATTAAGTTGGAATCGGGCCCTGAGCTACCAAGCAAAGTTTAAATTAAGTTTTGTCCCTTATCTTTAGGGTGCCAGTAAAACTTATAAAAAATTTAGGAAAGAGTTCTAACCAGTACTTAATAGAAAAGAAGATTTGGTTTTGGAATAGATGTGTTCATTCAACAGAATTAATTGAGTAATATGTTCAGTATCCCTAGACAGTATTCTTGGCATTAGGGATATGATAGGAAATAAAACATATCAAAATCCCTGACCTAATAGAGCTTAATTTTTTTCAATTTTTTAAAATTTTTATTTATTTTAGAGACAGAGACAGAGAGATATAGTGTGAGTGGGCAAGGGGCAGAGAGAGGGAGACACAGAATCCGAAGCAGACTCGAGACTCCGAGCCATCAGCATAGAGCCTGATGTGGGGCTCGAACCCATGAACCGTGAAATCATGACCTGAGCCGAAGTCTGACACTCAACCAACTGAGCCACCCAGGCACCCCAGAGCTAAAATTTTAATGGATAAGAATCTTGTACAAAGTTTCTCCAAGTATCAGACAGACTGCTTTGTACCATGCCTTCACTATAATAATTGGCAGTCATCTGTACACCTTGTAAGTCTAAACTAAACTATTTGTAAATCACAAAATATGCCCTTCCTCTCCTGTTAGACCACAAATCATGTCTTCAATTCTTGCAAACAGCCACCCCAGGACTTAACTCATCAGAGGGCCCCCACACAATCTGAACTTAATGTTGTGCTGGGCTCCATGACAATTAAAAGTAAAGGAGAGATCATGTTCCGCTAAGTTGCTTTCAGGACTAGGATACCCAGAGCCCATTTGGATCACAAGAGGAAAGCCCATGGAGGGACCAGTGCCCAGATTCGGTCTCCAGCTAACATGTTGGAAAGTTGCATAACTGACTTTCTTATTTTCTTCATTTCCCCAACTAGGCTTTAGTTGAAGTGTCAAATGATCATGGTTGCCTTTGCACAGCTCTCTGTGCCCTGGAGTTGGCCTTGATGCTGCTCTCAGGAGTAAAGAAAAGTTCTGGGTTAACACCGGCCTATTCCTCCAGGTCCATTGATCTCCAAGCTTGGAATCAGGGTCCCACTTTCTTCTTAGAGATCTGCTCTTTCCCTTTTCCAGCTGCCAAAAAACAGAGTGCTCCAGCCAGGTTTCAGAAACTGCAGCCTTTTGATGATGTAAGAAGTCAGACTGTGTGTCGGTACAAACTTTGGAAAGCTCTGGGGATCCTGCTTAGGAGGAGAACAGCCAAAACTAAGGTTTAGGAGGGAGTGGGAAGAATAAGCTGTTTGAGCCAACGTCAAATCCTAAAACTGACTCCTTTGAACAAGGCTATCAGATGAAGCCCTCTCACAGTGAGCTGTGTGAAATTGGAGATGCCACTTACCTTCTGTCTCTTAGAATCAGACAGGCCCTCCACACAGCCAAAGGATGAATGGCAAGTATGTGAACAGTTCTTTCTGAGCTGGATGATTTAGGGAAGTAGCTGTGGGGAGCACAGATGGGTGGTGAGGGAGGTTCGAAAGGAGGGGTGGGCTGAGCAAGGAGACTCTCCACTCATGAATTATAGTCTGATAGGAGCAATAGTTTGGGGGAGGTGGAGGAGGAAGAGCTCACTGTTTCCAAGGCTTTGCACTCTTTGCCATAGGGTCAGTGGGGAGCCTTTGAAGAAGGCTAGGGAAGGACTTGGGCAGATACTACGATCTGGAAACAGTCAAAATCCAGTTGCTCTCTCCACTTCCAGGGAAATGTGAGCTGTCTGTTTTTGATTACTTCGCTCTTATCACATCAGGCTGTTCTTTATTGGAAGCAGTTTCATTTCCAAGAAACCTGTTTTGCTTCTCCTCCTTTACACTCTTCCGGGCTCTTGCCTCCCCTCCCCCGCCCTGCTCCCTCCCCCTGCCTCACCCCTAACCCCATCTCCTCTTCATCAACTACTCCTCCCTGTCTAGGAAATAAGTTGATACATGACCCTAGTTAATACAAGACCTAGAAAATAAATGGATTAAAGTTTGGTCAGCGACTGCAGCAGGTGGCAAAATATAACTCCCCAACCTTTGCCTTTTCTAGGTTACTACCTTCCTGCCTATGTTGTTAAAGGGACTACAGACCCCAGTCCATTTTGTGGTTACAACCACAACCTTGCAAGCAGGACTCCTTGTGAGATTACTGGTGGCCCACAGTTCAAAAGGCAGGATAAAGTTGGATGAGACCACCGTCACACTGCAATGCCATTGCCCCCAGAACTTGTGAATGTGTTTGGAACACACTGAACATCTTCTACTGTTCGACAGGTTCCATCAGGACCTGGGGATGTTCTTAAACAAACGAGCATCAGCTGGGTGCCTGTTTCTCCTTCCAGTGTCAGTGAGACCTCGGGGATCCCCATGGGCCTCTCCAGAAATTCCTATCACATGCACTTGTACTTGTACTTCCTTCTTTCTATCTCCCTCACACTTCCTCAACCCCCCCCTCCTTTTATTTTCCTGGAATCTCTCTTATAAAATCTGTGGTTGAAGGATGTACTAATTCCCACCTTATCTGTGTGAGAAATCATTTTACCCAGAGTCCTCTGAGGTCTCCCTCTCCTTAAGCCTCCTCTCTCTTATGCCCTGCCCTATGAAATTCCAAAATTCTCCACAAATTTTCTGAGAACCTCTCAAGAGGTATATCCTTGGCTCTCAACTCTTGCTTCCACTGGAGTCTGTGTGGGTTGTCGATCTTGTACCTGCTGTGCTGTTCTCTCTACACCAGAGTTACCCAAGTAAGAACCTGACAGCTTCCTCAGCTTTAAAAAAGAAAAGTGCTCACCAGGCACATGTGTCTGAGTAGATGGAGAGGTTTATATTAGAGCCACATACACACAACTTCAACTTCCATATAGATACCCCTTTTAGTGAAATAGCCAAACCATACTTGGGGATTTTTCATAGACCTCATGACCCCATGAGGCCCCAGCCTCATCCCTTTTCACTGGCCCCTGTTCCTCCCTCTGTATTTCTTCATTCCCTCCTTGTTGGATCAGTCTTTGTCGTTCCAAAGGGACATCTGTTTTAATAGACCCACCTTCCTCAGAAGCAGTTGTGGAATTTTAAAAAGTGTTTAATTACAAAATATTTCAAACATTTAGAAAAGTACAGAAAGTAATATCACTGATCACATTTTAAGATTTAGATGTTGAAATGCTGCCATTCATGTTTCAGCCCACTGTCTTGCCAGCACGCTCTCTCTCTCCCTCCTTCCCTCTCTTTTTCTCTCTGAAATAAAATTCTTCCAACACAGCTAAAGCCAGGCCCATCCTTTTTCTTCCCTCTCAACCTCCCTAAGGTTAACTGATATCCAAGAGTTGTTGATCATTCCCATGCATGTTCTGTGCTTTTATTATATATGAATGTTTCCACAAACAATATGCAGTTGTATTTGAGGTGTTTAAAAAGATCTGTTTAAGTGGCACATTATACTGGATGGTGAGAATGAGCTTTATGAGCAAGAATAACATTATCTTAATGTGGTTTCTATTTCTCAGAATCACATCCCTGAACCCAGTGACTTAGCCTCTTGTAGGTACTCAACAAATATCTTCCGAATAAATTGCATGAGAAAAAAATCCTTCAAATCGTCAACAATCAAAGTTTGCCAAATAAGAGGTTACCCAAGATAAGTACTATTTTATACAACTTTTAATATTTGGTAAGGAAACTTCAATGACTACAAGTAACTCTTCCAGTATAGATACATTCTTTCCTAGACAAAAGAGGTCTTCAGAAATGACTCATTAAGGAGACTTCCAGTGCCAGGGCTCAATCTGCGTCTCCTTTCATGGGACTTAGCACATGACTGATTTCAATGGGATCTCCTGGGACTGAAGTGCTTAGACCATTCCCAAAACTTCTGACTTCATGGATGAGTACAGCCTCTCCTCTTCTATCACCCTGAGATCATCCCCTCAGATGCCCAGAAGAGCACTTGATGTCATTGTCTCTGGAGCAGCCAAGAACACCAGCAGTCATCCAGTTTAATGGGAAAGGTCCACATCCCTAAGGCATTATTTTTTCTGCCAGGTTGTGAAGGAACACAACTGGAGAAGCCTACTGGTCCAGACTCTTAGCTGCAACTCCCTGTAAGGCAGAAATCTCACCCAAAGTGACAGTACTGGGAACTGTTCCAACTTCCTTGGCTAGTCTGACCTTCAGTAGAGTGGCCATATAGTTAATCATCTTAACTCTTACAACTTCAGAGTGAAAGATGGAACTATTAATATTTATACCAGGTTAACAGGTTAACAGGCACAGACAAAGACTACTTTTGGCAAACCAGGTTGTACAGTTACCCTGAATCAGTAACCCTATGTGAAAGCCAACACGGTATCCCCTTTTTTAAGGTGCTTCAAATGACATATTATCCAGAGCTTTAGGGAATGATCCCCTCGATCCCTCTCCCAGTGTAGGTCTAAGGTTGAATGAGTCCATTCTCTTACAGCAGACTGTGACCTAACCTTCATATAATTAAGTTGGGGGAGAAGAACTTTTCAGCAGAGGATAACTTGATTCAATTTCTATTTCTTCTTTCTCCACTGGGATGAAATGAGGGCCAACTCTTCCCCCATCTGTTCTGAAGCAGAGCCCATTTGGCATCAATGGTGGTGTTTTCTAGGTGACCATAAAGTTCCATGAATAAGAACATGGGTTTTAATATTAGACAAATTTGGGTTTGAGTCTCAACCTCATCAGTACTCTCCATGCGACTTTAGACAAATTACTTCTCTAGGCTCCAACTTATCCATCTGTAAAATGGGGGGCTTGGGTGGTAAGGATATCAATCTCACAGGTTAGTTGGAAATTTGCAGTGAAGTAATAAATTTAAAGCCACAAGGACACTGCTTGGCATATACCAAGTACTTAGGAAATATTAGCTCTAATTATTACTCACACCATTTACATCTTCACCGTATCTTTCAGCATCACCTCTCTCTCTGTACTTCCACACATACCCTCTCTTCCCAAACTGGCTGTTTAACTTTTCCAAAAAATGCCTTGCTTCTCTCTGTCATCTCTATATTTCTGCTCCTGTTCTGCCTGCCACCGGGACAGCTTGCCTCTTTCTTTTCTGTTCTTTATCCTCTTGGTTCATCATGGACACATCTTTCTCCTTTTCCAAGGCCCACGTCATGTGCTACACCCCCCAGGGAGTCTTCTTAAATGTGAATTCTTTATCCCTAAGTCCATTGTCCACCATGCATTGTAGGTGATTAGAATTTTCCTAGTAAACTATGACATCTTCAACTATGAATCAGTAATATGTCTAACTAAGATTTCTATCCCCCACAGTGTTTAGCATATAACTTTGCAAAACATGTTCAAGAAATATTTCTTGGCTGGGGGTGCCTGGGTGGCTCAGTCAGTTAAATGTCCCACTCTTGATTTTGGCTCGGGTCATGATCTCATGGCTTCTGAGATCGAGCCCCAAATCAGGTTCTGTGCTGACAGTGGGGAGCCTGCTTGGGATTCTTTCTCTCCCTCTCTCTTTGCCACTCCCCTTCTCTCTCTCTCTCTTTCAAAATAAATAAATAAACATTTAAAAATAAATATATTTTGGCCATAGTGAAGCTTAGAACAGAGTGGTTAACAGCTGGAGTCAGGTACTTGGAGCTCAACCATAACTTATCAACTGTGGTCTCTAAAGCTAAATTTTTAGCCTCTTGGAATCTTGATGTTCTCCTCTGCACAATGGGAATAATGCTGTACAGGTAGGTTTAAGAATCCTTGCTGTAGACTTAAGCCAATGGTGAACATTCAGGAGATGATAGCCTTTTGCTGGATTTATTAGTTTTGTCACAACTGCAATCAAATTTAGTTATCTTCAGTAATACACTTAAAATTATGAGTAGCTCTTTCCACTGTGTGTTTAAATCTTCTGGGGTTTTTTTTTTTTGTTATTCTAATCAGTTCCAGTAAATGCCAGAGACCTATATGAAAAGGCCTAACCTACACTCCACTCAGGGTCAATTCTAGCTTCTTACATGCTCTCCTTTGCAATGACTCCAATACTTTTGTGTTTCCGTGTGTTTTTCATAATGGGCAGTATGGACGATTAATTTCACCTATTGTGGCAGTTCTTACAGTCAAGAACCCACAAAGATGTTCTTTTATGTGTAAAGCACACATGAAAACTGGAAGCCGATCTTGGCCATTCATAATACCTTCCTTCTAGGTCCTTATTATGAGCTAGCCTTTTTAGTCTACCACTTGGTTTATTTTTCCTCTCCTGATTGCTGGCTCCTACCTAAAACTTGCTCATTTCCACCTTTAAGCCTTGGCATGGGCCATTTATCCACCTCTCCCACCCAAATGTAACAGTGTGGCAAGTGAAGAGGAGGGGCTCTGGAGTCTAAAAGAAGCAGATTCTATTTCTGGCTGTATCACTGGCTGGCTGGAAATGTTGGTTAATATGATTATCCTTCATGAGCTTTAATTTCCTCATCTGTAAAATGCAGATGAGTAGGTTAGAGTGACTTTTAGTCAGTGAACTAATGTGGAAAGTGTCCTCCCACATCAAACACACAAAACACTGGAGAAAATATAACAAAAAGAAAAAATGTATATAATAAAAGAAAAATTCCTAGGTCCCAGAAACAGAATAGGAGCTCAAAGCCGGGGAAGAGGATGGTGGACAAAGCCAAGGAACTCTCAGAAGAATCAGAAATTGAAAAAAGCCTTGGAAAAAGGAGGCAAAACCTCAAATACCTGCAAGACAAGTTGAAGAGCTCGAATTCCCCACTTAAAGCTGGTGCAATGTATATGACAGATAATAGAGTAGCATACAAAATGTATAAATAACCAAGACACTTGTTTAGGTGGTGAGCCTCAAGCCACAAGATAGAAATATGAAGCTGTTTTATTGTTCTAGTAGTTATAGAGTGTGCTCTCGCTGAGTAGTGGGCTTCCTTCCCAAGTTCTCAGTGTGACTGAGAGCGACTGATGATTAGGCCATTTTTCAGGGTGGGAGAATGGCAGACTTCAGGTGGTCATGTCCCCCTGGACTCCTCACCCTGTGGGGACATAAGCATGTAAGCATGATGGAGCAGTAAGACACCTTCTGAAGCACAGGACTTCTGAGCCCTGAATGCCCAGATGAAAAGATGACAGTGCTCCAAATCTTGAGCAATCACTCTTTTCTTTCTCTTTGCATTTCTTCAGAAACAATAGTACTTAAGCTATGGAAATATATACAAAATGTTCTCTCTTCAGAAAACAAAGTAGTAGCTGCCAGGGGCTAGACAGAGGGAAGAATGCAGAAGTATTATTTAATGGGTGGGGAAGATGAAAAAGTTCTGGAACTGAATGGTGGTGACAGTTGCACAACATTGTGAATGTACTTAATGCCACTGAACTGTACTTACAAATGGTCAAAATGGTGGGGCGCCTGGGTGGCTCAGTTGGCTAAGTGTCCGACTTCCACTCAGGTCATGATCCCACAGCTGATGAGCTCAAGCCCCACATAGCGCTCTGTGCTGACAGCTCAGAGCCTGGAGTCTGCTTTGGATTCTGTGTCTCCCTCTCTCTCTGCCCCTCCCCTGCTCGCGCTCTGTCTCTCTCTCAAAAATAAATAAGCATAAAAAATTTTTTCTAAATGGTCAAAATGGTGACTTTTATGTTAGGTATATTTGACCACAATAAAGAAAGAAAAAGAAAATTATCTTTCTGAAATTCACACCAAAAGAGCATTTGAATATAGAAGACTTAATCAATAGAGATTTTCCTCATAGAAGAATCATCTTTAAATTATAAATAATATGATAAAATACATGTTTAAATTTTGATTTAAAAAAAAGGTGCCGTCTCATGATTGAATTGTAAAGGGAAAGATCTGGTAAAAGAAACAGAAAAAGATAGTTCAATGCAACATTCTTTCTCTCCTGCATTTTTTATCTCATGTGAGTACCTGTGAGCAGGCAAGGTGTCTCATACAGATGAGGAAGGAGACTGAGATCCAGAGGGACTCAGTGCTACAGGTCTGATGCTGGCTGTGGTAGACATAGAGATACACCACCCAGAGCTCCCCTCAAGGAAACACTTGCTGCCCAGCTGAGGGCAGTGAAGTCAGCAGACAGCCTCCTGTGGTCAGAAGAACAGGGTCTGCCTCAGCAGCAGAGAGCCACCTCCCCAAGGTCACACCTTTCCCAGGGCAGTTCACATACAGTGGTAGGATCAATACATGCATAATGCCCAGCCCTTTCTACCCAATGCAAGACAACTCAGTTGAGCAATACCTGCTCTAATTCGCAATGAGTTAGCCAAAACTCTGTCGGGCCTGCTTCCCACTTCTACTGCTTCCTCTGACCAATCTCGTTTGCTTCCCCTCTTTCTTTCACAAGTATTCATCCCCTATATTAGCCAGCGTTCTCCTGAGAAACTTAAGCCAATAGGATATATTGAGAAAGATATTTATTATGAGGGATAGGCTCATGAGGTTATGGAGGCTGAGAAGTCCCACAGTCTGCCATCTGCAAGTTAGAGGCCCAGGAAATCTGGTGCTATAGTTCCAGTTCAAACCTGAAAGCCTGAGAACCAGGGAAGCCAATAGTATGAGTAAGTTCCAGTCCAAAGGCCCAAGACTCAGGAGTGCCGATATCTAAGGACAGGAGAAAATTAATGTCCTGCCCAAGCAGAGAGTAAATTCACCCTTCCTCCACCTTTTTGTTCTTTGCAGGCCCTCATTGTATTGTATGATACCTATGCATATTGATGGGGTGATCTTCCTTACTCAGTCTTCCAATTCAAATGCTAATCTCTTCTGGAAACACCTCACACACACATCAAGAAATATTTTACTAGTTATGGACAACATTTAACCTGGTCAAGTTGACACATAAAATTAACCATTACGATCTGTAATGAACATCTTACATCCCAAATTCCATCTCAGCCTCTCATTCTAGAGAAGCCAACCTGTCTTGGCTGCAATTCACAAAGTCTCACCTTAGTTCACCATGGCTGTATAAGACTTCATCCTTTCTTGCTCTTGCCAGGCCCCCTTCCAGAAATAGGAGCAAAGAGAAGAGTCACTTTCATTTGGTCTAGGAGAGAAGCTTTTGGGTACATTCTCTGTATGCACTGTTGGCTGCTTCACTTTGGAACGCTAAGCAATTCCATCCATTCCTGTTGTGTTCGTACAACCAGAAAGACTAATTCACTCTAGACAAGTGACCTCAGATCTTAAACAGATGCAACATTGTCCAATATCCTTACTATTTTCATGCCTGCCTCAAAGCTAACTTCTGCACTATCCCCTGCACACCCATACAATGGATGCCCCAGCAGTTCTGTGACCCCTACCACTCTCCGCCCAGGAGCCCATCTCCAACTTCATACAAAGCTTCCAACCTATGGGAACCCTCTGATATTTCCATCAGCACATTGGTAAACCTAACTGTATGCTCATCTCCTTCTGCCAGTTACCACCTAGTATCCCTTCTCATCTCAGAAGCCAATTTCTCAATAAGTGCACTGGGTTTCATTCCCTCAAAGATTTTCACCATTTGGTCTTTTCCTCCTTCTCCTGGATCATAAGTCACTCCCTTTTATACTAGATTGTTTTCTTCAATTCATAGAAACAAACTCTAGTGTCTCCCATCAGAAAACAAACAAACACCTGCACTCTTATAACCTTCCAACAGCTGCTCCATTTTTCTGTACTTTTTCAGTTGCTTAAGGGCTGTCTACAAATAACTTGTCCAATTATTCATTTTTACTCACTGCAGTCTGGGTTTCATGTCTACCCCTATACAGAAATTGCTCTTGTCTAGGTCAACAGTAATTTCCTTCTTGCCAAATCCACATTTCTTCCTCATCTCAGTTGAATTCACAGTAGCATTTAACATAGTCAACCATTCCTACCTTTTATATTGGTTTTTGTGACACTCTATGGTCCTGCTTTTCTTTATATACCATTGACTACCCCTTGCCTGTCTCCTCTGCTCACTTTGCTCCTCTCCTTTGCTTTTTTTCTACTAAGTCTTCAAATGTTGGCACTCCTCAAACCCCAGCTGCTACACTCTCACCTTCTTTCTCTATCCCTTCCCCCTAATGGCTCTCAACAGGGAATGATTTCTCTCCCAGAGGATATTAATCAATTACTAAGGGTACTTTTGACTCTCAAGAGCGGGAGGATGATATCGGCTTCTAGAGGGTAGAGGATGGAGACGCTGCTAAATATTGGTGGTGAAATGGGTGATGGGCATTGATGAGGGCACTTGTTGGGATGAGCACTGGATGTTGTATGTAAGCAATGAACCATGGGAATCTATCTCCAAAACCAAGAGCATACTGTATACACTGTATGTTAGCCAATTTGACAATAAATAATATCAAAAAATAAAAATAAAAATAAAAAATAAATATTGGTGGTGAATGCATAATCCTACAATGCACAGCCTCCCACAACAAAGAATTATCCAGTCCAAAATGTCAATAGTGACCACATTGAGAAGCCCTGCACATCCAGTCCCTTGGCTTTATATACTGCCTATGGCAGAAAATAGGTAGTTTTCTGGTATCCGTTCTCCCTTTCTACTTAGTAGTCGAATTGACACCTCACCAGGTGGTACCTGGTCAGTTTCTAAACTGTATGTTATAGCCTCTCTTGCAATTAAGTAATATGTGAAAGTTTTGGTCACTTTCTGAAAAATAAGATGCTGTCTTTTCCTCTTTTTCTGAATGATAGAATGTGGTCTTGGTGCTAGTGAGCCAATTTCAACCACACAAAGAAGAAGAATATTCAAGGGATGACAAATCAATAAAGATAAAGGCAAAGTGAAGCTCTGAATGACTTTGTGGAGTGGAGCTGTCTACCTAATCCAAACACCACCTCCCCCCCGCCACCTACATATGAAAAATTACATGAATGAGAAATAAACTTGTATCTTATTTGATCCACAGTATATAAGGTCTCATTTTAAAGATCTTAGCTGGTCCCCTAAACACGCCATCTGTATACATACCATGGAGCTGTCATATGTAATCATATCCTTGAGTTGTCCTCCAGACTCCATATTTAGAAATTTAACTACCTGTTTGATTTGTACTCTTGGATTTCTCCCAGATATCTCAAACTTAACATTTTCAAACCCGAGCTTTTTTTTATTTTTTTTTTAACGTTTTATTTATTTTTGAGACAGAGAGAGACAGAGCATGAATGGGGGAGGGGCAGAGAGAGAGGGAGACACAGAATCGGAAGCAGGCTCCAGGCTCTGAGCCATCAGCCCAGAGCCCGACGTGGGGCTCGAACTCACGGACCGCGAGATCGTGACCTGAGCTGAAGTCGGCGCTTAACCGACTGAGCCACCCAGGCACCCCCAAACCTGAGCTTTGATTTAACCACCAAACCATTCCTCTCCTAGCCTTCCCTCTTCTCAGTAAATGGCTGCAAATTGTAAGCCACACTTAATTACTTTCTCTCAACCCCAAATCTATTCCTTCACTCCTGCTTAAAAAAACATGACATACACCCACCCGTTGTTGTTGCTGCTGTTGTTGCTATTGCTACCATCCTGGTTTGAACCGCTACCATCTCTCCTCCAGACCACTTCAATAGTCTCCATACTGGGATTCCTACATTCTCCCTGATCCTCCAATCCATATTCTACACATAAGCCAGAGTGAATGTTTTCTAAAATAAAAATCAAATGACTCCATGCCCTTTCACAATACCTCTCAATGTATTTCCAATGCACTCAAAATAGAACTGATAGCCAGAGCCCACAGAGACCAACATGATCTAACCTCTGGCTCTCATTTACCTATAAAATTCCATCTTCGGCCACTCCTTGCCTTTACGCTTGGTCTCCTTGCAGTTCCTGACATACAAAAGAAGCTCTTTTCTGCCTCAGGAACTCCCCTCATGCTGTTCCCTCGGTCTTAAATGCATATCCCATATGATTAACTTGGCTCATCCTAAAATATAATATCTTCAGAGATGCCTCCAGAACCATGCTAAATAAGCTCCTTTCCTTCTCCCTCTTGTTATGTCCTATTTATGTACACTTTATTTTGTTTATGGAACTTACCATAATTTATTATTATACATGTACTTATGCATACATTTTTGTTTATCTCCCCCACTAGTACAGGGATTCTGATTCCATTTGATTCACCCTATCAATATTGCCAAGCACATAATTACCACTCAAAATTATGTGATTGTGTGTGTGCGCGTTACTTATTTATATTTAATTTAATGAAGGAATACCTCAATGAGCCAAGGTTTACCATGCATATCTCCCCATTAATTCTAATGAACTGAAAGTAGATTACAATGAACATTAAAGACAGCTTCAAAAAGGGAAAAAGGTTATACTAAGACACTGTGAAATTTAATAAGAGATGATTGGACACAGTGGAGGGTGTGTGTGGGAGGGACGAACATGATGCTGACTTATGAACATGGATCTCTGCTCAATTCATCACTCAGTCCTAGTAATAGGAAAATGTAGTAAAGGTCCAACTCTTAGAGACTAATTGTTTAAGATGTAAGTTAAGAAGAAAGGAAGGAAGGAAGGAAGGAAGGAAGGAAAGAAGGAAGGAAGGTAGGAAG
>NW_026058864.1:0-13972 GCF_023721935.1 Panthera uncia | reverse complement strand
GCCTCTGTCTCTGTCTGTCTCTATCTATCTCTGTCTGTCTCTGCCTCTCTGTCTCTGTCTGTCTCTCAGTCTCCGTCTGTCTCTGTCTCTCTCAGGAACGACAGGACAGCAGCTACTCCGCACCGAGAAGACGTTCTGGAAGGCACGCTTACCATTCCTGTCTCACGGGGAATGTCGTCTGTTTTACTGTTTGGGATTATATTTGCTGAAGGTTTTTTGAGCAAACTGCTTGTTCAGTCAAGGAAATGCCTTTCTATTCTTAGTCTGCTGAGAATTTTTTCACGGATGAACACTGAATGTTCTCAGATGTTTTTCTATACAGCGATCACGTGATTTTTCTTCTTTGCTTCATTAGCGTAGGCTCCAGGAAATTGGAATCGTGTGTCTCTTCGTGGCTGCACACCCACTGCTCAGCACGGGGTGCCGGGTCCCCTGTGTGCCCGGCCTCCCCCTCCGGACAGCGGGTCCACCCCGGAGACCCGGGCCTCTGGGAGGGTCGGGGGCCCAGGCTGGAGGCGGCGCCGGGACCGGTGGGCAGCAGGAGCCCCTGGGTGGCCAAGCAGACCGTCTTTGGCCTCGGCTCGGCTGCCCTGGACGCGTCCCAGAGGGTGCCTTCGCTGGGGTCTCAGACCTGAGCGGCCGCCTTCAGAGACCCCTCCTCGGGCACAAGGCCTTTGGACTTGCCCATGAAGCCCCAGGGTCCTCGAGGCAACCCCACCCCAGTCCCACAGCGGCTGAGCCCCAGTCCCCGAGGGCCGAGTCTCTGTGCAGAGGACACGGGAGGGCAGGTGCCCGGGGGGAGACGTATCTAGGTGGGGCGGGCGGCTTCGCTCTGGGTCTCAGCGAGCGACACACGTGGCTTGCGCCCCACGGGCACCCCCAGGCCCGGCCCCACTCGGGTCCTCTCCACACGCCGGCCCCTCATGAGGAATCACACGTTCCTGAGACTCCTGCAAAGCAAGCAAGGCCCAATGCAGACACTCCTGGGATGCTCGACGGTGGCTGGGCCAGGAGGGCCACAGGGCTGCCCGGGAACCCCTCTCTCCGTGGTTTTGTACTCGAGACACCTGAAAAAAGTGTGGGAATCCCCTGATGACCTTGGCACCTGCACAATGACACGGGGACCCGCGGACCCCACAGCAGCATGGACGGCCATTCCCGGGCCGGAGCTGGGACCTGGCCTTGCAGTCAGTGGGGGAACCGGGCTCAGGCTCCGCCCCATCCTCCATGGCTGTGCGGTGGCACCGAGGCCTCCTGGGCCCGCCCGCGGCCACGGCACCCAGGCTCCACGTCACCGTCAGGACCCCGTGGGACCGCCTGGCTGCAGGGTGACGTGGGCCATCCTGGTGTCTCCCCCGCGTCTGCCCGCCCCTGTCACCTTAAGCAGCCGCCTGGCCAGCATCCACACCACCCTCCGGCCACTTCGTTTTGGGGATTCTGGGCTTCGGGCCTCGGCAGCTCTCGGCAGAAGATGTCAGTTCTGGCCGAGGTGTGAGGGCGACTCTGAAGGAAGCCGTGTCCCCTTCAGGGGCCCTCGGGGCTCGCTCCACCCGCGGGGTCCCCATCCCGCATCTGATGAGGCCCCAGGGCAGGTAGCGGCACCGACTGCCCAGCAGCGTCCACGACGTCGCCACGGGGTTCGGCCTCGGCGCCCGCGGGCAGGGACACCGGCCGGCAGCCCCCGTGCCCCGTGGACACACAGCCCTGCACTTTGGCGGCGGCACTCACCTGTGCTTACCTCGATTTCACGGTCCTGCCCACACTGGAAGGCGGAGGGCGGGAAGGTTGCTTAGGGCGCTGGTCTGTCTCCTGCAGCTGCTGTACCAAAACAGACGCGTCGTCTCGCTTGTGAGGCCAGAGGGCAGACCTGGGGTTGCTGGT
Organism: Panthera uncia; assembly: GCF_023721935.1. NCBI lineage: Eukaryota > Metazoa > Chordata > Mammalia > Carnivora > Felidae > Panthera > Panthera uncia. The sequence continues at coordinate 12,091 of NW_026058864.1, read as the reverse complement.
GGAATCGTTGCTGGTCCGGCCCCGCCGACCCCCTTCCCGGGGCTCTGGAGGAGGCCCCTCGCCGCTTCCCCCGCTGCGGGGGCTCCCGTCTCTGCAAGGCCCCTCGGGACGGCATTCGGGGCCCATCCCAGCCACGCATGAGCTTCTCGCCTCAACCTTAACCTGTCACAGCTCGAAGACCTCTTCTCTGCCATCTGAGGCCACATTTGCAAGGCCCGGGGGTGAGAACCTGACATCTTTGGGGGGCGGTATCAGCCCACACGCCCAAGTGCCTGGAGCCACGTGTGGCGCAGAGCCCGCAGGCAGTCGGTGCTCTGTGAAGGGATGGATGAGCGAGGCGGCCCCTCCTGTTTCCGCGGAACCCGCGGCCCAGAGTTCCCGCCGCTGCAGGAAAGCAGAGGCCACCCGGCAGGAGTTGGGGCAACGAGAGCACGGGGGGTGCAGGGGTGTGTGTGTGTGTGAGGCCCAGGGTGAAGGTGCCCGTGGAGGGGGCGCGGCCTCTCGGCCCGCATGAGGTGGGGGGCTCCTCCGTGCAGTGATGTGGATGGGACTGCCCGGGGTGGAGACGCGTTCGGGAGGTGGGACGGGCCAGCAAAGGTTCCACATGGGGCACTGTCCGGGCTTCCTGGAGCACGTGGGCACAGGAAGGCCGGGTGGGGGGCGGGGGCGGCGGTGAGCGTCTCCTGGGAGGGGTCTCAGGGCCGGGGGCGCCGGATGCCCCGTGCCAAGCTGTTCCCCTCCTGAGCCTCCTGGTGGGGAGGACGGATCCCCGGGGCCCCAACGTGAAGCAGAGGGGAAGTCGGCAGCCCCGCCTGGCTCAGAGGGCCTCTCGCAGGTCTGCTAGAAAAGCTGCGGGTACCCGGCCACAGGCAAGGACACAGGGGTGCATGGCCGGCATGTAACTCATCTGTCCCCAAGTTTGGACCCGTACGGGGAGCAGCCGGGGTGCATCTCGTCTGGTCTGTACGATGATGACTGACAAGGGGCTGTAAGAGTCAGGGCCTTTCAACAGGGTGAGTGGGACCCCCTTCAACCCACGACTGGTTTTGGGGGGCCCCTCCCCACCTGACACGATGCCCTGGCTCTGGCCTCTTGCTCTCAGCACTGGGGGCTCTCCTGCAGGTCATGCTCCACCGCCTTCCCTCCCTCATTGTTAAGGTAGCTGTCTGCAGGTGGACCAAGGGGGATCCAAACGGTGGCTGTAAGGTGACCGGCAGCACCTGCCCCTGCGCGCAGGTCCCCTCTCGGCCCCTTCTGAGTCCCCTCAGATGCCGACACATGCAGAGCAGGCCTCTCCCACCTCGCCCGGCCACGGGCGTTCCACATAAGCGGATCAACGGGGCCCTGTTCTCTCTCTCTCTCCCCAAGGCCCAGTCTGCGGGCGCCCAGTGTGTGTGACCCCTGCCCATCCCTGCAGCCCATGCCCCACACCACCTCCTGCCCCACCCTCCTGACACTGCGGCTCTCACCCCTGTGATTCCCTAAGCAAACTGCTTCCGCTTTAGTGGCCAGAGGTCAAGTCCAGCAGAACGTGACTCGTATCCACAGGCAGATCATTTTGTCCATGCTGTGTTCGTATTCCTCTGTAAACTCTGAGAGGGCAACGAGCAGCCATAGCCTGCCTTCGCCAGTGACTCAACCAGGTTTCATGGAGAAGGGAAAGTCAAGAGGTGATCCCACGAGCCTCTGCACCTGGCACTGAATAAAGCAGCTCTCGTGCAAACTTGGCCCAGTTCAGCCTGGTCGCAACTGTGACAGCCACTTGAGTCTGCAGCTTCTGGTCCAGAGAGCGTAACTGGATTATGATTCCGACTTGCCTTCCTCCTCCACTGCCTACCAGACGTGGGTGGAGCTCTGGACCACGGGGGCCCAGCCTAGTGTGTGGGCCCTGAGAACATGCAGAGCACATAGGGAGTGAAGGCCCCTTGGCCTCCACTGAAGAGCTCTCTCTCTCTCTCTCTCTCTCTCTCTCTCTCTGAAATTCCCCAGATTCCACATGGGAGACAGGAAAGTGCACACAACAAGGCGGACGTGTGTGGACCCCGGGCGGAGCCTCAGGCAGGCCCAGGGCAGTGGAATCCATCTATGTGGTGCATTGACATGCTCGGCCTCCGGTACGGACAGCCCCTGCAGGTGCCACGGCCACGGGCCGTGACTTGCACTCCTAGGAGACTGTGCCAACCCAAAGAGGAAGAAAAGCTCACCAAACTCACCAGATGTTCTGTAATGTCAGGGAAGGAGTAGGGAGAGTAAATGCGTGGCACTTGGGGTCTCCAAGATGAATTGTATCACTGGAGCTCGGCTGTGGGTGGACAGGCAGGGTCAAAAGTCCACTCCGGCACCCTTGATGATGGGTGAGTATGGGGACAAGGACGGGGAGGGGGATGGGGAGATGGGGCGAGGTATCAGCGTGTGGGCCTTTCCAGAAGACAGTGAAAGACGCAGACATGAGAGGAAGGCTGTGTGCAGCGAGGGTCCTCCGAGAGTGCTGGAGCCACAGGGAAGCTGAGGGAAGCCCCGCCTCCCCCAGGCCTGGGGGAGCACAGACCTGTCCACGCTTCCGTGTCAGACTTCTAGCCCCAGACCGTGCGAGAATGAATTCCTACTCAGTGTGTGGTCATCTGTCACAGCAGCCACAGGACACACTGCAGTTATAGCCACACTGTCAGGGGGGTGAGGAGGACCCCACGATCAGTGATGGGGAGGGGGGCCATGGAAAGTTCCAGGTGTCTCAGCTGCTCCCCGAGGTTGGCGGTAGCCGTAGAGCCAGTCCGTGGGTCCCTGGGCTGCTGGCCCCGTGCCAACGGGGGAGGCCAGGACAAAGGTCCAGAGGCCACCTCTGTGGATTTGCAGGAGTCCCGAACAGACGCTGTCCCTGAGTCTCTGAGGCTGGGTGTGGCATTTTCCCAAAGAAAAGCCCCCAACGACGACTTCCTGGCAGCCGTGGGCTAGCAGCCCCAGGACAATTCCTCTGCTGTTCCCGTCTGCTCACGTCCCCCCTTCCTGGAGGGAATGTGGACGCGGGCCCTGTCCCGCTGCACAGCAGCGGTGGCTCTCTGGGACACCGCCACCCGCTCTGGACCCCACCCTGGCAGCGGGCTGGGGTCACGCGGGAGCTCCCTTGGCTCCTCGGCGAGTGCTGAGTGACGGTGTCTGTCTCCCGGGTGACCCTCCTCACTTTGGCTGCACGTCCCCAGATGGCTTTCTGGCCGTTGGCCGGTCCTGGGAGGAAGGCAGCCCCCAGCCCGCCTCCTGAGATGCAGAGTGTGGCTGGCCCAGCGGCTGCAGGATTTCCTGCCCACTCTCTCCCCAGTGTGTCCAGGTGTTGCTGGAGATGCCCAGAAATAAGGGAACCTGCAAGCCCCCGGGACCCAGGGTGCCCCCCGCCCCCCCCCAACCCCGCGTCCCATGCCCCCTCTGCCTCCGTGCCTCCTTGGCTGAGCCTCCCTCACCGCAGCGATGTGTCTGACCCCCTGGACGCCCGGCCGGAGACCCCGGCCGCCTGGGGTGGCTGCATCCATGCTCCCTGGCGACTCCGGGAGGCCCCCATCAGTGTCCTCTTCTGACCACGCTTTCCCGAGAGCACCGTGCGCTTGGTCTCTTCGGCCCTGGAGAGGCTGGGGGTCCTGGCTCCTTGCCTGTCACTGCGTCCTCTGGCGGGTCTCCCCCCGCCTCTTGCCGTCAGCAGAAACAGGGGAGCCTCCTCAGCCATATGCCCCGCCCACCAGTGACCTCTGTGACCTCCGCGGGCCTGGCGTCACCGGACTGGCCACCCCACCTACAGGAGCACCCCCACAGAATGCCTCTAACAGGATCCACGGCCGGCCCCTCAGAGTCCAAAATTCTAAGAACAGGAGTCAGGGGCACTTCCGGGATGGTCCACAGCTCCCGCCCACTGCTTGCCGAGGGCGTGGCCAGGGGGCCTTGTGCCATGGTGCCAGCGCTCCCATTCCCCTCTCTTGCTGCACGAGTCACCCCGGACCTCGCAGTTTCGTGGGTGGGGAATCGGGAGCTGCTTGGCGGAGGGACTCCGCGTGAGCCTTTCCTGGGGCCGTGGCAGGCTGGGGGTCCGCAGTCGCCTGAGGCCGTGCTGGGGTCAGAAGGTGTGTGTCCGGGTCCTGCGGACGGCCTGCAGACCCCAGCGCCTAGGTCCCGGCGATCCCGCGGCGGGGGGCACCCGACGGGACCGCAGCGTCTCCGCAGCCCGAGCTCGGAAGTGACGGTCGAGGGCTTCCACGTGTGCCCCTGGTTACACGGCCCAGCCCTGGTGGAAGGACCCGTCCAGGGTGTGAGCACAGGACACCTGGCTGTGGGGCTGGCCACCTGCCACCTGGCCCCGCGGGGCTCTTACACCCGGGCCCACCCTTCCCATCGGCTTACCCAGGCTAACAAACACAGAAGTGCGTGCCTTCACACAGGCCATGGCCGAAACAAATTTCTAAAATGTGATTGCATTGCTGACCTGGCAATTATATCTCAATGAAACTGGAAAGAAATAAGTAACTTTTAAAAAATAAAAGGAAATATGATTACATTGGCGAGGAATCAGACGAGGCAGGTGGGAAGCCGGGGGCCCGTCTGAGCCAGGCCTGCAGGGGTGTGGACAGCAGACCGCGTGCTGCCCCAAGCCCAGCCACCGTGGGGCCGCGGGCGGCCAGAAAGGCCCTGAAGGGCAGTGGGTCGTGGGTGCTCGCTGATGCCGTGTTATCTGTTGTTTCTGAACTGCAGCTTGGGTGTTCTCTGTGGGTTTTTCCCGGGCCCGGTTCCTCCGGGGATGAGCGTGCTGCCCGCTTTCAGTCCCCTCAGCATCCCGGAGCCGGAGAAGAAAGGAAGGGAAGAGTGTCCAGGTGGGCCAGACGCCTTGGTCATCTTCTACTGACCCACCCAGGACTCGGAGTCCACAGGGGGGGCGTGCTCGCCCTGCCGGCCGGCCCGCAGACCCCGTAGCCTACGCCGGGCCCGTGGCCGGGAAGAACAAGTCACGCCAGAGAGCAGAGGCCCAAGAGGAGTGCCCAGCGCCCACTGCCCTTCTGGACCTTTCCGTCTGGTCTTCGGCTTTTCCGCTGTCTGTTTCCAAGCCAGAAAGACCTGCCTGGCTCAGGTCCTCAAAACAAGGTGTTAGCGGGGGAGGAGGCAGCCCCTTTATTTCGGCCGGGCTCGGAAACCTCGCCTCCGACGTTGTCTCTGAAGACCCGGGAGCCCAGGCTGAGCTGTTGGGATGCAGGCTGCCTGCGGCACGGAGTCCACCCCACGGCGTTAGAGACCAGGATCGGGGCACAGGGTGTGCTCACTGCTGCCGGGGTGTCACTGAGCAAGAGAAATTTGAATAGCAAATTAGCTTGTAGTTCGTGCTAAAGAAGCGTTTACTGAATGAATGAATGAATGAATGAAAGAATGAGGAAGGAATGATTCTTCAGATCAGTCAACGATGGGTTTTGACTAGAAGAATTATTGCCTCTTCCAAGAAATAAAGGCGAGTCAATGAATACTTTACTTACATTGTCTTCCTTTCTCACGTCTCTCCTTGCAGGTGGAGGAAGACAACTAACACAGACGTTTCGACTCCTTAATTCTGTGGCTCCTTCTTGGCCGCGCCCCCCACCGCCAGCCCTGACACAAGGCCTCTCCTGTCAACAGGGAGCCCCCCAGGGGGGAAGTGCCTGCACGGTGCCCTGGGTCCCTTTTCAAGTGAAATCGGCCGATGCACGTGCCCGTCAGCGCAGGTGGGGCCAAGGGCACCGGCCGCAGGGTCCCTGGAGCAGGAATCGCGCCCGGAACGTGCTCTGTGGCTCCGCGTGTGCCAGCGTCTTAGCCTGGGATGACCCTCCCTCCTTCCTGATGCAGACTTTCACCGGTTTCTCTCCTCTTCAATAATTGCACTGTTTTGGTAGCATTTTGATTGTATTCGTAGCAACTTATGCCAAACTATCTTGGTAGAAGCTTTCACTCTTCTGTCAAGACACAGGCTGTCTGTGGCAGGCGTCCCTCCCAGCCCTGCCACACCAAGGGGCTCCGGCCGGAGTGCTCCTCCTGCGTCTGGTGCCGAGCCTTCCTGCTGCCTCTTCCCCTAGACTGAGCCCCAAGAGAATGAGGCCCGAATGCTCAGAGCCAGCAAAGGGCCCAGCGGAAATGCTGAGCAAAACAGGGCAAAACCAAAAATACAGATTTTAAATGAATAGCTGAGCTTACGAGAAAGAAACAATAGACAGAAAAGTATCTGGAGGCGCCGGGTGGCTCAGTCGATTAAGTGTCCAACTCTTGATTTCAGCTCAGGTCATGATCTCACGGTTTGTGGGTTCAAGCTCTCTCCTGAGCTCGGCTCGGGATTCTCTCTCTCTCTGCCCCTCCCCCACGTGTGCTCACTCCCCCTCCCTCTTTCTCTCAAAATAAATAAATAAACATTAAAAAAAAGTTTCTGTGTGACAAAATGAGAAGAGATGAGTGTAATATGAGTGAGTCTGCACCTGACACTTGGGTCTGTATTTGGGCCACTTCCGTCAAAAGTTCAGGGAAAACAAACAAACAAACAAACAGAAGTAAAACCGTGAGTCGCTGAGGTAGTGATGAGGAAAGGTTTACTGTGCCCACACACCAAACGGCTCGCATTCCGGGGACACGCCAGCCAGACCTGGAGAGAGGCCTGGGCCGTGTGGTTCCGCAGCTGCTCGTACGGGAGGGGGCAGGGACGCGCATTCTCCACCGGGGCTGGAAACAATACTGGAATTTTCTTAAATGAACAGGTTAGTGGTTGCTTCATATGGGGGGCACTATCTGATGCCCTTATGATTTTCAGAGACACAAGCGAGAGGTGACCCAGGCCAAGTTAGCCTGGCTTGTCTTGCAAAATAAGCTAAATTAAGCTTTGCCTGTGTCACAAATAGGTTCTGTCTGCTCTGGGAATTTTCAGGTCTGGTCTCCGTATGTGTTTGACTTGTAACATTTCTGGGATCCAGGAGCTAGCAAGGTTACTAACAAGAAAGAGGTCCTGGCCGGTGATAAGCCAGGTCCGCTGCGGAAAAGAGTGCCAGAAGGGCACTGCAGGGTCCCCACAGAGAGCGTCGCTCTGGAAACTGGCCGGGATGGAGCTGGCACAAGTCCCAGATCACGGGGACCCCACCTGATGCAGCCACGGCTTTTACACCCATGATTAGGAAGGTAGGAACTGAAGCCAAAAGAACGTAAAAACATGGAAAGCGAACAGGAGATTTTTTTGAAAGATCGAGACAAACGTTATCAGTCGGGGTGGCTTGAGCAGCAGAGGTGACCTCCCACGGCAGGGCCTGGACCTGATCCACGGACCCGGCCTCCGCGGTGCCCTCACCTGGCAGGAGGCCGGGCACTCCACACCCCACCCCCGCGCAGGGGCTGGGGGACACACGCGCGCAGTCCATAACGAACGCTGCGAGGCACGTGTGTCATCAGTGAAAGGAAGGACACAAATAACAGGGTGAAGGACAGAGTAGACACCACGAGACGTTGTTACAGAAAGAAAGAGATGGAAAAAAGTGAGACGCGGTTAAGACACTTGCAGGAGAGGAGGACAATCCCCAGCTGGCTGTCACGGAAGGGACCTGGGAACAGAAGAGAAAAGCCCAGCGACCGGCGACAAAGAACACGAGAAATAGGACAAGGCTTGGCAGGTGTCGTGTGAGGCCCAGACCCAGACCGCGAGGACGGCTTCAGGGCGCCGTGGACAACGGCAGACTGGCAGGCGGGGCTCCTCTGGACCCCCAGTGTGGCCAGAAGGCGGGAAGGGGCCCCCACGCGGTGAGGGTGGCCAGCCGGCCGTGGAGGCGCACGTGGACGTGTGGTTCTGCCGTCAGGGCCCGGTGACGCTTCAGGCACGTAATCTGCACATCAGAACTTACAAGTCACACACTGAATGTAATCATTTGGTTTGTATTTTTGTGTGTTAATTATCCTTCGTGAGGTTGTGGAGAGTTCAAGGCAAAGCTCGGTGGGCAGATCAGACACAGGCTCGGAGAGCTGGACCGCGAGCCGGACGGCCCCCTCGGAAGAGCAGAGAGCGGAAGACCGGGCTGCGAACCGAGAAGAGCTGACACCACGGAGCCGCATCCAGAGGGGCGGGAACCCCCACCGTCTGGAGGGATCAGCAGACGAACCACGGCTGGGACCGGGGACAGGGGCACACGTGTCGAACGCAGCCAGAGGAAGGACAGAAATACCACGTTTAAGGAGCAGTAGGTGACGGAATCCAGAAAAGAATGTTCTTCGTCTTCGTGACGCAGTGACTCTGGAGACTCCACGGCGTCCGAGGACCAGCAATGTGGCCGTCCACGTGACCAGGGCGGCGCTGACACAGAGACAGCTGGGGTTACGGGCAGCGGAGGGGCGTGCCGGAGGCAGTGGAGAGGGGGTGCTGTCGGGGGACCTGCCCACTGGATAATCCCGGTGGCGGGCGCCTGTGTGGGGCTCGGGCCACCGCAGGGACAGCGAGGGGAGGGCAGGACGTGTGTCACACACATCAGACCCGACGGCCACGTGGCTGCAGCCTGTGGATGAAGCGCGGGGCTCCCGTCATCGGCTGTGTTTAACTAGCGGGACGAGGAACTCCCCGTTCCTCTCACTTTGATAACGTCAGGTGGCCAGAGGCAAATACACCTGTAATTACCCCAAAGACTCCAAAGTCAAGTTTGCCGGGGTCAGAAGGCAGAACAAAAATTACGGGTTTCCTCTGAGACCGAATCCTTAAATGCACGTGGTTCATGGGAGAAAAATGAAAGGGTGAGAAATTCATGCCTCTTCTCATCCTGTGCAGACGCCAGGCAGGAGAGCTCCGTGTGGCCGCAGTCACAGCCGGCTTTGGGACGCGAGTCTTCGAGCCACAAAGGGCCGGCCCCCAGGAGGGCACCGTGGTCCGGTGTCCCGGCGCCTGGACAGCCAGGCTCGTGATGTGCCCGTCAGCACGTCCGGTCGGTCATCCTGGGACATTCAACACGCCAATCTCAGTTAAGTATTAAAGCTGGTGAGAAGCTGCAGAAAGGTACAGGTTGGGAAGGCACCTTCCCGTAACTGGCGGTTGGAAGACTGCATTCGACGCACAAAAGAACAGACCCTCGGGAGCACGCACCGCCTTTCACCAATTCAGCAGTAAAACTGGTCGTAGAGCAGAACCCCACCTGATGCAAGGGTTGGGATCACTTAGAGTATTTGCTCTGGCCACAGCGGAATAACAAAAACACGATTTAAGAAATCCTCAAGTGTTTACAAATTTAGCAATAACCCTTCAGATAATTCACAGGTCAAAAAAATAAACCACAATGAAAGTTGGAACATATTTGAATAAAAATATGACAAATTAAAAGTGGAATGCAGTGACTGTCTTTGAGCCCCACGTCAGGCTCTGCGCAAAAAAGTAAAAAAAAAAAAAAAAAAAAAAAAAAAGTGGAATGCAGTGACTTTCTGACCTTAAGTGACTATTGAAGGGAAGAATTTAGAAACAATGCCTGGTTATCCATCTTAAGAAATCAGGTGGCGACTCTCAAACATAAATAAACATTAAAAATGTTTAATTAAATAAAACGGATGCCTGGGGGTTAAGTGTCTGACTTGGGCCCAGGTCATGGTCTCATAGTTCGTGGGTTCGAGCCCCACGTCAGGCTCTGCTCTGACAGCTCAGAGCCTGGAGCCTGCTTCGGATTCTGTGTCCCCCTCTCTCTCTGCCTCTCCCCTGCTCACACTCTGTCTCTCTCTTTCTCTCTCTCACTCTGTCTTAAAAATAAACATTAAAAAAATTAATAAAAAAAGAAAAAAATCAGATGGAGAAAAGCAAATCAAAGTGGATGAAAGGAGAAGCAAAGAACCACAGAGACAGGACTGAGGCTCTGGAGGAAATGCCGCAGGATGTTTTAAAAAGTTCTAAAAAGACGGCTCTTCGTGGAGACCACGGACGTGCCTAGCCACTGACGAATTTAATTACTGTTCTATCAAAAGCAAAAAGAAACGCATTGCTAGATGTCCCAGGGACACTTCACCGTGCAGTAATGAGATCATTCTGATTGTCTGTGAAAACACAGAGGGGATGGACCCCTTTCTGGACACGCCCAGTTTTCCGGAACTGACACCAGAGGAAAAGGAGAGACTGGAGTCCGCTGAAGAAACGGAATCTGCCATGTACGTCTTCCCGCGGAAAGCCCCGGGCACCAGCAACCTGCCGAGGTTGAACCCGCCGAGCGTTTAGGAAAGAATTGACACCGAACTTGCACATCCTGCTCCGGAGGCTGGAGGAAGACGGCCCGAGGCCACCCCCTCGACCTCCGAGCACAGGCGGAGCCACAGGACACAGCAAGGCCGGTCGCTGGTGGACAGGAGTGCCGTGACCGCACCCAGGATAGCAAACCAAACCTGATGGTGTGATCACTTTCCACACAAGAGAATAACACACGACAATCAGGTTTGTTCTCCAGCGGTTCGAGGTGGGTGACTCAGTCTATTACCAAATCAGAAGAAAAAGCACGGACCCACTTCAGTCGGTGTTTACAAATGCACGGTGTCTGACCCTGCGGGATTTAGCCGGTGATTCGTGGCTTGTGGCTTGACCTTCTGAGGACCCAGCCCTGGGGCAGTCATCACCGAGCAAACAGGGCGCTGGCCCCCACCCAGAGCGGCTCCCACTCAGGACCAGGGCCTCGGCCCCTGCGGGTGACGGGGACAGCCAGCCAATGGGTGGGGGTCACGTGCCACGTGCCCACGGTCCCTCCTGTGTCGGCACAGAGGACAGCTCACAGCTGGAAGAAGGAGGGACAGGGCCTCCAGGGTGAGCCCATATGACTAGAGTGGACCCAGGGCCCTGTGGCAGGAGGAGCGAGTCCCTGCACGGAACCCGGGGTCAGCGGGGGACACCGGGTCCTGTGGACACTGCACTCCCGCCTTGGCTGCACTGCTCTCTGGTGGAAATCTGTCCCACAGCCAGCCAAGGTTTGCCGAGAGTGGGCACACGTACACACACCCCTGTGCACACACATACACGCACACACACCCCCGTACACACGTGCGCACACACACCCATGTGCACGATACACCTGTGCACACACGCACACACCCCTCTGCACACACGTGCACACGCACGCATACCCCCCTGCGCACGCACACACATGCACACACAAGAACGTTGACCTTCGAACGCCTCACAGCCAAACGTCCTTGCAACCTTGCTGGCGGTTCGCATGGTGACAGCGCGTAGGCAGAGTCTAGAACAGCCGCAGCCAAGCGTGTCCCTGCACCGGCCAGTGCTGCACGCAGAGTTTAAGGCTCACATTCCATCTTGTCCCCACGGGCAGCCGTGCACACGGGCTCCTCCGTGCCTGCACCCGCATCGGCGGCCGCTGCCCATGTGTGTGGTGCTAGGTCACCCCCACCTGCAGGGAGCAGACAGGGTGGCGGGAGGTCTGTGCCCAGGGTCTTTGTGCCCAGGGTCTGATGCCCCTTGAGCGCTCCTTGCAAGAGGGGCACTGCCTCTGTGGTGTCTCTGAGAATACTCCCCTTGGGACGGGTGACATTTGTAAATTGGCATCCAATCGTGTCTTTATGACTTAGTTGGGCCAGAGGGGTGTTGGTTCCTCCCAAGGTGGCAGGTGAGCAGGGCTCCGGGAGACCCTGGCCCCAGGCCACCCAGGAAGGCTGAGGACTCCAGGGCAGGACAAGGATCCTGTCATCAGCCCCGGTGGGAACACGGATGGAGGGGACAGGTGGGCGGTGAGGGACAGGGGGTAGAGGGGACGGTGAGGGCCTTGCCTGTGCCCTCCCAGCCGCGACTGGCCTGGGTCTGCTGGCTGCTGCCCTTGGGAGGCAAGGAGAGGTCTGTGAAGACATGACAGGTGGCTGTGGTGGTGCCGGGGTGGGGATGGGGGCCCACCGCACAGGAGCCCCGTTGCCCAGCCCTGAGCCAACAAAACCTGTGACCGATGACCCAGTTTTTGCCTTAATTGACTGAATGTGTTGGTGTCGTGCCAATGCCCACCAAGAAGAACTTCCCAACAGGGCTCACGCGTGAGGACAGGTCCCCGAAGGGGCTCACGCGCTAAGACAGGTCCCCGAGGGGGCTCACGCGCGAGGACAGGTCCCCGAGGGG
>NW_026058863.1:0-13974 GCF_023721935.1 Panthera uncia | reverse complement strand
GCCTCTGTCTCTGTCTGTCTCTATCTATCTCTGTCTGTCTCTGCCTCTCTGTCTCTGTCTGTCTCTCAGTCTCCGTCTGTCTCTGTCTCTCTCAGGAACGACAGGACAGCAGCTACTCCGCACCGAGAAGACGTTCTGGAAGGCACGCTTACCATTCCTGTCTCACGGGGAATGTCGTCTGTTTTACTGTTTGGGATTATATTTGCTGAAGGTTTTTTGAGCAAACTGCTTGTTCAGTCAAGGAAATGCCTTTCTATTCTTAGTCTGCTGAGAATTTTTTCACGGATGAACACTGAATGTTCTCAGATGTTTTTCTATACAGCGATCACGTGATTTTTCTTCTTTGCTTCATTAGCGTAGGCTCCAGGAAATTGGAATCGTGTGTCTCTTCGTGGCTGCACACCCACTGCTCAGCACGGGGTGCCGGGTCCCCTGTGTGCCCGGCCTCCCCCTCCGGACAGCGGGTCCACCCCGGAGACCCGGGCCTCTGGGAGGGTCGGGGGCCCAGGCTGGAGGCGGCGCCGGGACCGGTGGGCAGCAGGAGCCCCTGGGTGGCCAAGCAGACCGTCTTTGGCCTCGGCTCGGCTGCCCTGGACGCGTCCCAGAGGGTGCCTTCGCTGGGGTCTCAGACCTGAGCGGCCGCCTTCAGAGACCCCTCCTCGGGCACAAGGCCTTTGGACTTGCCCATGAAGCCCCAGGGTCCTCGAGGCAACCCCACCCCAGTCCCACAGCGGCTGAGCCCCAGTCCCCGAGGGCCGAGTCTCTGTGCAGAGGACACGGGAGGGCAGGTGCCCGGGGGGAGACGTATCTAGGTGGGGCGGGCGGCTTCGCTCTGGGTCTCAGCGAGCGACACACGTGGCTTGCGCCCCACGGGCACCCCCAGGCCCGGCCCCACTCGGGTCCTCTCCACACGCCGGCCCCTCATGAGGAATCACACGTTCCTGAGACTCCTGCAAAGCAAGCAAGGCCCAATGCAGACACTCCTGGGATGCTCGACGGTGGCTGGGCCAGGAGGGCCACAGGGCTGCCCGGGAACCCCTCTCTCCGTGGTTTTGTACTCGAGACACCTGAAAAAAGTGTGGGAATCCCCTGATGACCTTGGCACCTGCACAATGACACGGGGACCCGCGGACCCCACAGCAGCATGGACGGCCATTCCCGGGCCGGAGCTGGGACCTGGCCTTGCAGTCAGTGGGGGAACCGGGCTCAGGCTCCGCCCCATCCTCCATGGCTGTGCGGTGGCACCGAGGCCTCCTGGGCCCGCCCGCGGCCACGGCACCCAGGCTCCACGTCACCGTCAGGACCCCGTGGGACCGCCTGGCTGCAGGGTGACGTGGGCCATCCTGGTGTCTCCCCCGCGTCTGCCCGCCCCTGTCACCTTAAGCAGCCGCCTGGCCAGCATCCACACCACCCTCCGGCCACTTCGTTTTGGGGATTCTGGGCTTCGGGCCTCGGCAGCTCTCGGCAGAAGATGTCAGTTCTGGCCGAGGTGTGAGGGCGACTCTGAAGGAAGCCGTGTCCCCTTCAGGGGCCCTCGGGGCTTGCTCCACCCGCGGGGTCCCCATCCCGCATCTGATGAGGCCCCAGGGCAGGTAGCGGCACCGACTGCCCAGCAGCGTCCACGACGTCGCCACGGGGTTCGGCCTCGGCGCCCGCGGGCAGGGACACCGGCCGGCAGCCCCCGTGCCCCGTGGACACACAGCCCTGCACTTTGGCGGCGGCACTCACCTGTGCTTACCTCGATTTCACGGTCCTGCCCACACTGGAAGGCGGAGGGCGGGAAGGTTGCTTAGGGCGCTGGTCTGTCTCCTGCAGCTGCTGTACCAAAACAGACGCGTCGTCTCGCTTGTGAGGCCAGAGGGCAGACCTGGGGTTGCTGGTGGAATCGTTGCTGGTCCGGCCCCGCCGACCCCCTTCCCGGGGCTCTGGAGGAGGCCCCTCGCCGCTTCCCCCGCTGCGGGGGCTCCCGTCTCTGCAAGGCCCCTCGGGACGGCATTCGGGGCCCATCCCAGCCACGCATGAGCTTCTCGCCTCAACCTTAACCTGTCACAGCTCGAAGACCTCTTCTCTGCCATCTGAGGCCACATTTGCAAGGCCCGGGGGTGAGAACCTGACATCTTTGGGGGGCGGTATCAGCCCACACGCCCAAGTGCCTGGAGCCACGTGTGGCGCAGAGCCCGCAGGCAGTCGGTGCTCTGTGAAGGGATGGATGAGCGAGGCGGCCCCTCCTGTTTCCGCGGAACCCGCGGCCCAGAGTTCCCGCCGCTGCAGGAAAGCAGAGGCCACCCGGCAGGAGTTGGGGCAACGAGAGCACGGGGGGTGCAGGGGTGTGTGTGTGTGTGAGGCCCAGGGTGAAGGTGCCCGTGGAGGGGGCGCGGCCTCTCGGCCCGCATGAGGTGGGGGGCTCCTCCGTGCAGTGATGTGGATGGGACTGCCCGGGGTGGAGACGCGTTCGGGAGGTGGGACGGGCCAGCAAAGGTTCCACATGGGGCACTGTCCGGGCTTCCTGGAGCACGTGGGCACAGGAAGGCCGGGTGGGGGGCGGGGGCGGCGGTGAGCGTCTCCTGGGAGGGGTCTCAGGGCCGGGGGCGCCGGATGCCCCGTGCCAAGCTGTTCCCCTCCTGAGCCTCCTGGTGGGGAGGACGGATCCCCGGGGCCCCAACGTGAAGCAGAGGGGAAGTCGGCAGCCCCGCCTGGCTCAGAGGGCCTCTCGCAGGTCTGCTAGAAAAGCTGCGGGTACCCGGCCACAGGCAAGGACACAGGGGTGCATGGCCGGCATGTAACTCATCTGTCCCCAAGTTTGGACCCGTACGGGGAGCAGCCGGGGTGCATCTCGTCTGGTCTGTACGATGATGACTGACAAGGGGCTGTAAGAGTCAGGGCCTTTCAACAGGGTGAGTGGGACCCCCTTCAACCCACGACTGGTTTTGGGGGGCCCCTCCCCACCTGACACGATGCCCTGGCTCTGGCCTCTTGCTCTCAGCACTGGGGGCTCTCCTGCAGGTCATGCTCCACCGCCTTCCCTCCCTCATTGTTAAGGTAGCTGTCTGCAGGTGGACCAAGGGGGATCCAAACGGTGGCTGTAAGGTGACCGGCAGCACCTGCCCCTGCGCGCAGGTCCCCTCTCGGCCCCTTCTGAGTCCCCTCAGATGCCGACACATGCAGAGCAGGCCTCTCCCACCTCGCCCGGCCACGGGCGTTCCACATAAGCGGATCAACGGGGCCCTGTTCTCTCTCTCTCTCCCCAAGGCCCAGTCTGCGGGCGCCCAGTGTGTGTGACCCCTGCCCATCCCTGCAGCCCATGCCCCACACCACCTCCTGCCCCACCCTCCTGACACTGCGGCTCTCACCCCTGTGATTCCCTAAGCAAACTGCTTCCGCTTTAGTGGCCAGAGGTCAAGTCCAGCAGAACGTGACTCGTATCCACAGGCAGATCATTTTGTCCATGCTGTGTTCGTATTCCTCTGTAAACTCTGAGAGGGCAACGAGCAGCCATAGCCTGCCTTCGCCAGTGACTCAACCAGGTTTCATGGAGAAGGGAAAGTCAAGAGGTGATCCCACGAGCCTCTGCACCTGGCACTGAATAAAGCAGCTCTCGTGCAAACTTGGCCCAGTTCAGCCTGGTCGCAACTGTGACAGCCACTTGAGTCTGCAGCTTCTGGTCCAGAGAGCGTAACTGGATTATGATTCCGACTTGCCTTCCTCCTCCACTGCCTACCAGACGTGGGTGGAGCTCTGGACCACGGGGGCCCAGCCTAGTGTGTGGGCCCTGAGAACATGCAGAGCACATAGGGAGTGAAGGCCCCTTGGCCTCCACTGAAGAGCTCTCTCTCTCTCTCTCTCTCTCTCTCTCTCTCTGAAATTCCCCAGATTCCACATGGGAGACAGGAAAGTGCACACAACAAGGCGGACGTGTGTGGACCCCGGGCGGAGCCTCAGGCAGGCCCAGGGCAGTGGAATCCATCTATGTGGTGCATTGACATGCTCGGCCTCCGGTACGGACAGCCCCTGCAGGTGCCACGGCCACGGGCCGTGACTTGCACTCCTAGGAGACTGTGCCAACCCAAAGAGGAAGAAAAGCTCACCAAACTCACCAGATGTTCTGTAATGTCAGGGAAGGAGTAGGGAGAGTAAATGCGTGGCACTTGGGGTCTCCAAGATGAATTGTATCACTGGAGCTCGGCTGTGGGTGGACAGGCAGGGTCAAAAGTCCACTCCGGCACCCTTGATGATGGGTGAGTATGGGGACAAGGACGGGGAGGGGGATGGGGAGATGGGGCGAGGTATCAGCGTGTGGGCCTTTCCAGAAGACAGTGAAAGACGCAGACATGAGAGGAAGGCTGTGTGCAGCGAGGGTCCTCCGAGAGTGCTGGAGCCACAGGGAAGCTGAGGGAAGCCCCGCCTCCCCCAGGCCTGGGGGAGCACAGACCTGTCCACGCTTCCGTGTCAGACTTCTAGCCCCAGACCGTGCGAGAATGAATTCCTACTCAGTGTGTGGTCATCTGTCACAGCAGCCACAGGACACACTGCAGTTATAGCCACACTGTCAGGGGGGTGAGGAGGACCCCACGATCAGTGATGGGGAGGGGGGCCATGGAAAGTTCCAGGTGTCTCAGCTGCTCCCCGAGGTTGGCGGTAGCCGTAGAGCCAGTCCGTGGGTCCCTGGGCTGCTGGCCCCGTGCCAACGGGGGAGGCCAGGACAAAGGTCCAGAGGCCACCTCTGTGGATTTGCAGGAGTCCCGAACAGACGCTGTCCCTGAGTCTCTGAGGCTGGGTGTGGCATTTTCCCAAAGAAAAGCCCCCAACGACGACTTCCTGGCAGCCGTGGGCTAGCAGCCCCAGGACAATTCCTCTGCTGTTCCCGTCTGCTCACGTCCCCCCTTCCTGGAGGGAATGTGGACGCGGGCCCTGTCCCGCTGCACAGCAGCGGTGGCTCTCTGGGACACCGCCACCCGCTCTGGACCCCACCCTGGCAGCGGGCTGGGGTCACGCGGGAGCTCCCTTGGCTCCTCGGCGAGTGCTGAGTGACGGTGTCTGTCTCCCGGGTGACCCTCCTCACTTTGGCTGCACGTCCCCAGATGGCTTTCTGGCCGTTGGCCGGTCCTGGGAGGAAGGCAGCCCCCAGCCCGCCTCCTGAGATGCAGAGTGTGGCTGGCCCAGCGGCTGCAGGATTTCCTGCCCACTCTCTCCCCAGTGTGTCCAGGTGTTGCTGGAGATGCCCAGAAATAAGGGAACCTGCAAGCCCCCGGGACCCAGGGTGCCCCCCGCCCCCCCCCCAACCCCGCGTCCCATGCCCCCTCTGCCTCCGTGCCTCCTTGGCTGAGCCTCCCTCACCGCAGCGATGTGTCTGACCCCCTGGACGCCCGGCCGGAGACCCCGGCCGCCTGGGGTGGCTGCATCCATGCTCCCTGGCGACTCCGGGAGGCCCCCATCAGTGTCCTCTTCTGACCACGCTTTCCCGAGAGCACCGTGCGCTTGGTCTCTTCGGCCCTGGAGAGGCTGGGGGTCCTGGCTCCTTGCCTGTCACTGCGTCCTCTGGCGGGTCTCCCCCCCGCCTCTTGCCGTCAGCAGAAACAGGGGAGCCTCCTCAGCCATATGCCCCGCCCACCAGTGACCTCTGTGACCTCCGCGGGCCTGGCGTCACCGGACTGGCCACCCCACCTACAGGAGCACCCCCACAGAATGCCTCTAACAGGATCCACGGCCGGCCCCTCAGAGTCCAAAATTCTAAGAACAGGAGTCAGGGGCACTTCCGGGATGGTCCACAGCTCCCGCCCACTGCTTGCCGAGGGCGTGGCCAGGGGGCCTTGTGCCATGGTGCCAGCGCTCCCATTCCCCTCTCTTGCTGCACGAGTCACCCCGGACCTCGCAGTTTCGTGGGTGGGGAATCGGGAGCTGCTTGGCGGAGGGACTCCGCGTGAGCCTTTCCTGGGGCCGTGGCAGGCTGGGGGTCCGCAGTCGCCTGAGGCCGTGCTGGGGTCAGAAGGTGTGTGTCCGGGTCCTGCGGACGGCCTGCAGACCCCAGCGCCTAGGTCCCGGCGATCCCGCGGCGGGGGGCACCCGACGGGACCGCAGCGTCTCCGCAGCCCGAGCTCGGAAGTGACGGTCGAGGGCTTCCACGTGTGCCCCTGGTTACACGGCCCAGCCCTGGTGGAAGGACCCGTCCAGGGTGTGAGCACAGGACACCTGGCTGTGGGGCTGGCCACCTGCCACCTGGCCCCGCGGGGCTCTTACACCCGGGCCCACCCTTCCCATCGGCTTACCCAGGCTAACAAACACAGAAGTGCGTGCCTTCACACAGGCCATGGCCGAAACAAATTTCTAAAATGTGATTGCATTGCTGACCTGGCAATTATATCTCAATGAAACTGGAAAGAAATAAGTAACTTTTAAAAAATAAAAGGAAATATGATTACATTGGCGAGGAATCAGACGAGGCAGGTGGGAAGCCGGGGGCCCGTCTGAGCCAGGCCTGCAGGGGTGTGGACAGCAGACCGCGTGCTGCCCCAAGCCCAGCCACCGTGGGGCCGCGGGCGGCCAGAAAGGCCCTGAAGGGCAGTGGGTCGTGGGTGCTCGCTGATGCCGTGTTATCTGTTGTTTCTGAACTGCAGCTTGGGTGTTCTCTGTGGGTTTTTCCCGGGCCCGGTTCCTCCGGGGATGAGCGTGCTGCCCGCTTTCAGTCCCCTCAGCATCCCGGAGCCGGAGAAGAAAGGAAGGGAAGAGTGTCCAGGTGGGCCAGACGCCTTGGTCATCTTCTACTGACCCACCCAGGACTCGGAGTCCACAGGGGGGGCGTGCTCGCCCTGCCGGCCGGCCCGCAGACCCCGTAGCCTACGCCGGGCCCGTGGCCGGGAAGAACAAGTCACGCCAGAGAGCAGAGGCCCAAGAGGAGTGCCCAGCGCCCACTGCCCTTCTGGACCTTTCCGTCTGGTCTTCGGCTTTTCCGCTGTCTGTTTCCAAGCCAGAAAGACCTGCCTGGCTCAGGTCCTCAAAACAAGGTGTTAGCGGGGGAGGAGGCAGCCCCTTTATTTCGGCCGGGCTCGGAAACCTCGCCTCCGACGTTGTCTCTGAAGACCCGGGAGCCCAGGCTGAGCTGTTGGGATGCAGGCTGCCTGCGGCACGGAGTCCACCCCACGGCGTTAGAGACCAGGATCGGGGCACAGGGTGTGCTCACTGCTGCCGGGGTGTCACTGAGCAAGAGAAATTTGAATAGCAAATTAGCTTGTAGTTCGTGCTAAAGAAGCGTTTACTGAATGAATGAATGAATGAATGAAAGAATGAGGAAGGAATGATTCTTCAGATCAGTCAACGATGGGTTTTGACTAGAAGAATTATTGCCTCTTCCAAGAAATAAAGGCGAGTCAATGAATACTTTACTTACATTGTCTTCCTTTCTCACGTCTCTCCTTGCAGGTGGAGGAAGACAACTAACACAGACGTTTCGACTCCTTAATTCTGTGGCTCCTTCTTGGCCGCGCCCCCCACCGCCAGCCCTGACACAAGGCCTCTCCTGTCAACAGGGAGCCCCCCAGGGGGGAAGTGCCTGCACGGTGCCCTGGGTCCCTTTTCAAGTGAAATCGGCCGATGCACGTGCCCGTCAGCGCAGGTGGGGCCAAGGGCACCGGCCGCAGGGTCCCTGGAGCAGGAATCGCGCCCGGAACGTGCTCTGTGGCTCCGCGTGTGCCAGCGTCTTAGCCTGGGATGACCCTCCCTCCTTCCTGATGCAGACTTTCACCGGTTTCTCTCCTCTTCAATAATTGCACTGTTTTGGTAGCATTTTGATTGTATTCGTAGCAACTTATGCCAAACTATCTTGGTAGAAGCTTTCACTCTTCTGTCAAGACACAGGCTGTCTGTGGCAGGCGTCCCTCCCAGCCCTGCCACACCAAGGGGCTCCGGCCGGAGTGCTCCTCCTGCGTCTGGTGCCGAGCCTTCCTGCTGCCTCTTCCCCTAGACTGAGCCCCAAGAGAATGAGGCCCGAATGCTCAGAGCCAGCAAAGGGCCCAGCGGAAATGCTGAGCAAAACAGGGCAAAACCAAAAATACAGATTTTAAATGAATAGCTGAGCTTACGAGAAAGAAACAATAGACAGAAAAGTATCTGGAGGCGCCGGGTGGCTCAGTCGATTAAGTGTCCAACTCTTGATTTCAGCTCAGGTCATGATCTCACGGTTTGTGGGTTCAAGCTCTCTCCTGAGCTCGGCTCGGGATTCTCTCTCTCTCTGCCCCTCCCCCACGTGTGCTCACTCCCCCTCCCTCTTTCTCTCAAAATAAATAAATAAACATTAAAAAAAAGTTTCTGTGTGACAAAATGAGAAGAGATGAGTGTAATATGAGTGAGTCTGCACCTGACACTTGGGTCTGTATTTGGGCCACTTCCGTCAAAAGTTCAGGGAAAACAAACAAACAAACAAACAGAAGTAAAACCGTGAGTCGCTGAGGTAGTGACGAGGAAAGGTTTACTGTGCCCACACACCAAACGGCTCGCATTCCGGGGACACGCCAGCCAGACCTGGAGAGAGGCCTGGGCCGTGTGGTTCCGCAGCTGCTCGTACGGGAGGGGGCAGGGACGCGCATTCTCCACCGGGGCTGGAAACAATACTGGAATTTTCTTAAATGAACAGGTTAGTGGTTGCTTCATATGGGGGGCACTATCTGATGCCCTTATGATTTTCAGAGACACAAGCGAGAGGTGACCCAGGCCAAGTTAGCCTGGCTTGTCTTGCAAAATAAGCTAAATTAAGCTTTGCCTGTGTCACAAATAGGTTCTGTCTGCTCTGGGAATTTTCAGGTCTGGTCTCCGTATGTGTTTGACTTGTAACATTTCTGGGATCCAGGAGCTAGCAAGGTTACTAACAAGAAAGAGGTCCTGGCCGGTGATAAGCCAGGTCCGCTGCGGAAAAGAGTGCCAGAAGGGCACTGCAGGGTCCCCACAGAGAGCGTCGCTCTGGAAACTGGCCGGGATGGAGCTGGCACAAGTCCCAGATCACGGGGACCCCACCTGATGCAGCCACGGCTTTTACACCCATGATTAGGAAGGTAGGAACTGAAGCCAAAAGAACGTAAAAACATGGAAAGCGAACAGGAGATTTTTTTGAAAGATCGAGACAAACGTTATCAGTCGGGGTGGCTTGAGCAGCAGAGGTGACCTCCCACGGCAGGGCCTGGACCTGATCCACGGACCCGGCCTCCGCGGTGCCCTCACCTGGCAGGAGGCCGGGCACTCCACACCCCACCCCCGCGCAGGGGCTGGGGGACACACGCGCGCAGTCCATAACGAACGCTGCGAGGCACGTGTGTCATCAGTGAAAGGAAGGACACAAATAACAGGGTGAAGGACAGAGTAGACACCACGAGACGTTGTTACAGAAAGAAAGAGATGGAAAAAAGTGAGACGCGGTTAAGACACTTGCAGGAGAGGAGGACAATCCCCAGCTGGCTGTCACGGAAGGGACCTGGGAACAGAAGAGAAAAGCCCAGCGACCGGCGACAAAGAACACGAGAAATAGGACAAGGCTTGGCAGGTGTCGTGTGAGGCCCAGACCCAGACCGCGAGGACGGCTTCAGGGCGCCGTGGACAACGGCAGACTGGCAGGCGGGGCTCCTCTGGACCCCCAGTGTGGCCAGAAGGCGGGAAGGGGCCCCCACGCGGTGAGGGTGGCCAGCCGGCCGTGGAGGCGCACGTGGACGTGTGGTTCTGCCGTCAGGGCCCGGTGACGCTTCAGGCACGTAATCTGCACATCAGAACTTACAAGTCACACACTGAATGTAATCATTTGGTTTGTATTTTTGTGTGTTAATTATCCTTCGTGAGGTTGTGGAGAGTTCAAGGCAAAGCTCGGTGGGCAGATCAGACATAGGCTCGGAGAGCTGGACCGCGAGCCGGACGGCCCCCTCGGAAGAGCAGAGAGCGGAAGACCGGGCTGCGAACCGAGAAGAGCTGACACCACGGAGCCGCATCCAGAGGGGCGGGAACCCCCACCGTCTGGAGGGATCAGCAGACGAACCACGGCTGGGACCGGGGACAGGGGCACACGTGTCGAACGCAGCCAGAGGAAGGACAGAAATACCACGTTTAAGGAGCAGTAGGTGACGGAATCCAGAAAAGAATGTTCTTCGTCTTCGTGACGCAGTGACTCTGGAGACTCCACGGCGTCCGAGGACCAGCAATGTGGCCGTCCACGTGACCAGGGCGGCGCTGACACAGAGACAGCTGGGGTTACGGGCAGCGGAGGGGCGTGCCGGAGGCAGTGGAGAGGGGGTGCTGTCGGGGGACCTGCCCACTGGATAATCCCGGTGGCGGGCGCCTGTGTGGGGCTCGGGCCACCGCAGGGACAGCGAGGGGAGGGCAGGACGTGTGTCACACACATCAGACCCGACGGCCACGTGGCTGCAGCCTGTGGATGAAGCGCGGGGCTCCCGTCATCGGCTGTGTTTAACTAGCGGGACGAGGAACTCCCCGTTCCTCTCACTTTGATAACGTCAGGTGGCCAGAGGCAAATACACCTGTAATTACCCCAAAGACTCCAAAGTCAAGTTTGCCGGGGTCAGAAGGCAGAACAAAAATTACGGGTTTCCTCTGAGACCGAATCCTTAAATGCACGTGGTTCATGGGAGAAAAATGAAAGGGTGAGAAATTCATGCCTCTTCTCATCCTGTGCAGACGCCAGGCAGGAGAGCTCCGTGTGGCCGCAGTCACAGCCGGCTTTGGGACGCGAGTCTTCGAGCCACAAAGGGCCGGCCCCCAGGAGGGCACCGTGGTCCGGTGTCCCGGCGCCTGGACAGCCAGGCTCGTGATGTGCCCGTCAGCACGTCCGGTCGGTCATCCTGGGACATTCAACACGCCAATCTCAGTTAAGTATTAAAGCTGGTGAGAAGCTGCAGAAAGGTACAGGTTGGGAAGGCACCTTCCCGTAACTGGCGGTTGGAAGACTGCATTCGACGCACAAAAGAACAGACCCTCGGGAGCACGCACCGCCTTTCGCCAATTCAGCAGTAAAACTGGTCGTAGAGCAGAACCCCACCTGATGCAAGGGTTGGGATCACTTAGAGTATTTGCTCTGGCCACAGCGGAATAACAAAAACACGATTTAAGAAATCCTCAAGTGTTTACAAATTTAGCAATAACCCTTCAGATAATTCACAGGTCAAAAAAATAAACCACAATGAAAGTTGGAACATATTTGAATAAAAATATGACAAATTAAAAGTGGAATGCAGTGACTGTCTTTGAGCCCCACGTCAGGCTCTGCGCAAAAAAGTAAAAAAAAAAAAAAAAAAAAAAAAAAAGTGGAATGCAGTGACTTTCTGACCTTAAGTGACTATTGAAGGGAAGAATTTAGAAACAATGCCTGGTTATCCATCTTAAGAAATCAGGTGGCGACTCTCAAACATAAATAAACATTAAAAATGTTTAATTAAATAAAACGGATGCCTGGGGGTTAAGTGTCTGACTTGGGCCCAGGTCATGGTCTCATAGTTCGTGGGTTCGAGCCCCACGTCAGGCTCTGCTCTGACAGCTCAGAGCCTGGAGCCTGCTTCGGATTCTGTGTCCCCCTCTCTCTCTGCCTCTCCCCTGCTCACACTCTGTCTCTCTCTTTCTCTCTCTCACTCTGTCTTAAAAATAAACATTAAAAAAATTAATAAAAAAAGAAAAAAATCAGATGGAGAAAAGCAAATCAAAGTGGATGAAAGGAGAAGCAAAGAACCACAGAGACAGGACTGAGGCTCTGGAGGAAATGCCGCAGGATGTTTTAAAAAGTTCTAAAAAGACGGCTCTTCGTGGAGACCACGGACGTGCCTAGCCACTGACGAATTTAATTACTGTTCTATCAAAAGCAAAAAGAAACGCATTGCTAGATGTCCCAGGGACACTTCACCGTGCAGTAATGAGATCATTCTGATTGTCTGTGAAAACACAGAGGGGATGGACCCCTTTCTGGACACGCCCAGTTTTCCGGAACTGACACCAGAGGAAAAGGAGAGACTGGAGTCCGCTGAAGAAACGGAATCTGCCATGTACGTCTTCCCGCGGAAAGCCCCGGGCACCAGCAACCTGCCGAGGTTGAACCCGCCGAGCGTTTAGGAAAGAATTGACACCGAACTTGCACATCCTGCTCCGGAGGCTGGAGGAAGACGGCCCGAGGCCACCCCCTCGACCTCCGAGCACAGGCGGAGCCACAGGACACAGCAAGGCCGGTCGCTGGTGGACAGGAGTGCCGTGACCGCACCCAGGATAGCAAACCAAACCTGATGGTGTGATCACTTTCCACACAAGAGAATAACACACGACAATCAGGTTTGTTCTCCAGCGGTTCGAGGTGGGTGACTCAGTCTATTACCAAATCAGAAGAAAAAGCACGGACCCACTTCAGTCGGTGTTTACAAATGCACGGTGTCTGACCCTGCGGGATTTAGCCGGTGATTCGTGGCTTGTGGCTTGACCTTCTGAGGACCCAGCCCTGGGGCAGTCATCACCGAGCAAACAGGGCGCTGGCCCCCACCCAGAGCGGCTCCCACTCAGGACCAGGGCCTCGGCCCCTGCGGGTGATGGGGACAGCCAGCCAATGGGTGGGGGTCACGTGCCACGTGCCCACGGTCCCTCCTGTGTCGGCACAGAGGACAGCTCACAGCTGGAAGAAGGAGGGACAGGGCCTCCAGGGTGAGCCCATATGACTAGAGTGGACCCAGGGCCCTGTGGCAGGAGGAGCGAGTCCCTGCACGGAACCCGGGGTCAGCGGGGGACACCGGGTCCTGTGGACACTGCACTCCCGCCTTGGCTGCACTGCTCTCTGGTGGAAATCTGTCCCACAGCCAGCCAAGGTTTGCCGAGAGTGGGCACACGTACACACACCCCTGTGCACACACATACACGCACACACACCCCCGTACACACGTGCGCACACACACCCATGTGCACGATACACCTGTGCACACACGCACACACCCCTCTGCACACACGTGCACACGCACGCATACCCCCCTGCGCACGCACACACATGCACACACAAGAACGTTGACCTTCGAACGCCTCACAGCCAAACGTCCTTGCAACCTTGCTGGCGGTTCGCATGGTGACAGCGCGTAGGCAGAGTCTAGAACAGCCGCAGCCAAGCGTGTCCCTGCACCGGCCAGTGCTGCACGCAGAGTTTAAGGCTCACATTCCATCTTGTCCCCACGGGCAGCCGTGCACACGGGCTCCTCCGTGCCTGCACCCGCATCGGCGGCCGCTGCCCATGTGTGTGGTGCTAGGTCACCCCCACCTGCAGGGAGCAGACAGGGTGGCGGGAGGTCTGTGCCCAGGGTCTTTGTGCCCAGGGTCTGATGCCCCTTGAGCGCTCCTTGCAAGAGGGGCACTGCCTCTGTGGTGTCTCTGAGAATACTCCCCTTGGGACGGGTGACATTTGTAAATTGGCATCCAATCGTGTCTTTATGACTTAGTTGGGCCAGAGGGGTGTTGGTTCCTCCCAAGGTGGCAGGTGAGCAGGGCTCCGGGAGACCCTGGCCCCAGGCCACCCAGGAAGGCTGAGGACTCCAGGGCAGGACAAGGATCCTGTCATCAGCCCCGGTGGGAACACGGATGGAGGGGACAGGTGGGCGGTGAGGGACAGGGGGTAGAGGGGACGGTGAGGGCCTTGCCTGTGCCCTCCCAGCCGCGACTGGCCTGGGTCTGCTGGCTGCTGCCCTTGGGAGGCAAGGAGAGGTCTGTGAAGACATGACAGGTGGCTGTGGTGGTGCCGGGGTGGGGATGGGGGCCCACCGCACAGGAGCCCCGTTGCCCAGCCCTGAGCCAACAAAACCTGTGACCGATGACCCAGTTTTTGCCTTAATTGACTGAATGTGTTGGTGTCGTGCCAATGCCCACCAAGAAGAACTTCCCAACAGGGCTCACGCGCGAGGACAGGTCCCCGAAGGGGCTCACGCGCTAAGACAGGTCCCCGAGGGGGCTCACGCGCGAGGACAGGTCCCCGAGGGG
>NW_026058862.1:6703-13989 GCF_023721935.1 Panthera uncia | reverse complement strand
TATATATATATATATATATATATATATATATATATATGTATATGTATATATATACACTACATCTTCTTAATCCATTCATCAGTTGATGGACATTTGGGCTCTTTTCATACTTTGGCTATTGTTGATAGCGCTGCTATAAACATTGGGGTGCATGTGCCCCTTCGAAACAGCATACCTGTATCCCTTGGATAAATACCTCGTAGTGCAATTGCTGGCTTGTAGGGTAGTTCTATTTTTAATTTTTTGAGGAACCTCCATGCTGTTTTCCAGAGTGGCTGCACCAGTTTGCATTCCCACCGATAGTGTAAAAGGGTTCCCCTTTCTCCACGTCCTCACCAACATCTGTTGTTGCCTGAGTTGTTCATGTTAGCCATTCTGACAGGTGTGAGGTGGTATCTCATTGTGGTGTTGACTTGTATTTCCCTGATGATGAGTGATGTTGAGCATCTTTTCATATGTCTGTTAGCCATCTGGATGTCTTCTTTGGAAAGGCGTCTGTTTATGTCTTCTGCGCATTTCTTCACTGGATTGTTTTTTAGGTGTTGAGTGTGATAAGTTCTTTATAAATTTTGGATACTAACCCTTTATCTGATACGTCGTTTGCAAATATCTTCTCCCATTCCATCAGTTGCTTTTTAGTTTTGTTGATTGTTTCCTTTGCTGTGCAGAAGCTTTTTCTCTAGGTGAGGTACCAATAGTTCATTTTTGCTTTTATTTCCCTTGCCTCTGGAGACATGTCAAATAAGAAATTTCTGTGGCCAAGGTCAAAGAGGTTTCAGCCTATTTTCTCCTCTAGGATTTCGATGGTTTTCTGTCTCACATTTAGGTCTTTCATCCATTTTGAATTTATTTTTGTGTCTGGTGTAAGAAAGTGGTCCGTTTTCATTCTTCTGCATGTTTCTGTCCAGTTCTCCCAGTACCATTTGCTAAAGAGACTGTCTTTTTTCCATTGGATATTCTTTCCTGCTTTGTCGAAGATTAGTTGGCCACATATTTGTAGGTCCATTTCTGGGTTCTCCATTCTATTCCATTGATCTGTGTCTGTTTCTCTGCCAGTACTGTACTGTCTTGATGATTGCAGCTTTGTAATATAATTTAAAGTCTGGGCTTGTGATGCCTCCACCTTTGGTTTTCTTTTCTTTTTTTTTTTTTTTTAATTTTTTTTAACGTTTATTTATTATCGAGAGACAGAGTGAGACAGCATGAGCAGGGGAGGGGCAGAGAGAGGAGGAGACACAGAATCCAAAACAGGCTCCAGACTCTGAGCTGTCAGCACAGAGCCCGACGCGGGGCTCAAACCCACAAACTGTGAGATCATGACCTGAGCCAAATTCAGACACTTAATTGACTGAGCCACCCAGGTACCCCAGAATGCTGGTGTTATTTTGATAATGTTGCATTGAATGTGTAGATTGATTTCAGTAGTATCAACGTTTTAGCAATATTTGTTCTTCCAATCCTTGAGCATGGAATGTTTTTCCATTTCTTTGTGTCTTCTTCAATTTCTTTCATAAGCTTTCTATAGTTTTCAGTGTACAGATCTTTTACCTCTTTGGTTAGGTTTATTCCTAAGTATATTAAGGTTTTTAGAGCAGTGTATAAATGGGATCAATTCCTCGTTTCTCTTTCTGCCGCCTCATTACTGGTGTATAGAAATGCATCCGATTTCCGTACATTGATTTTATATCCTGCGACTTTGCTGAATTCCTCTAGCATCTCTAGCAGTTTTTTGGTGGAAACTTTTGGGTTTTCCGTGTAGAGTATCACATCCTCTGCGAAGAGTGAAGGTTTGACTTCTTTTGTGCTAATTTGGATGCCTTTTATTTCGTTGTCTGAAAGCTGAGGCTAGGTCTTCCAACACTAATATTTGATTCTGAAGGGTCCAGGAGCTCTTTGAAATTCTTGTGAACAAACTTATTATAACTGAACCAGATTTGGAAAAAAATTTTTTTCTAATTTTGTTCCTTTTCAGATTCTCTTTTTGCAAACCTCCCGTAACGTTCTGTGTGCATTCGGGTTTTATCCTTCAAATTTGTCAGTTACATTCTGAACCAACATGCCATTTTACTCCATAACAGAAACATTCTGTTTTAAACAAAGAAACAAAAACCCACGTCATCTTGAAACTCCTAGTGGACTCTCACTCATGTATATTATAACTTTTAAGCAAAATCACTTGTATTTTATTGTGAAAACTACAGGGTGAATAATTGTGAATTTCTTTCATGTTAGTGGATTTAGCAGATTTCATGAACACACCTATCCCAGAATTACTCAGCCACATACTTATATAACTTCTCACTGTGGAAGAAATGACCATGGTCATGGGCAGGCTCAGAAATAGAGCCTCTTTGTAGCATATGCAAATAAGAAGCAAAAATATATGAAATAGAATTATACCTAGTTATCAGTGTTTCAACATTGTGTCTTAAAAATTAGGCATCTATGGGATGCCTGGGTGGCTCATTCAGTGAAGCATCCAACTCTTGGTTTCGGCTCAGGTCATGATCTCACAATTCATTAGAGTCTTTCACAGGGCTCTGTGAGCCTGCTTGGGGCTCTCTGTCCCTCTCTCTCTTCTCCTTCCCTACTTGTTCTCTCTGCCTCTCAAATAAATAAACATTTAAAAAATTAGGTATGTATTGAATGCCCATTAACTATCAGTCCAAAGTTATGCATTATCTAGAAATCTTAAAAATTATCTTCTCATTGGCATACTATGAAATGTGATTGCTTTGTAGAATGAGGTTTGTCCAACCAGTGATTCAATTTGGTTAATTATAAATTTATATATATATATATATATATATATATATATATATATATATATCATAATCTTAAACATAAAATACATTAACACCAGTTTATGTGATCAGTAAAAGTTTATAAGTTTACGAAGAACATACCTGAGTAGTAGATAAATGCATATTTGTGTTATAGTTAACACTGATAAAAGAGAAAGGACTTAGTTGTTTTCATTAAATCTAAACGATTAAACTAGTCCTGTTTGCTAAAGATTTACTTAAATTGAATTTGATATCTTAAAATAGTTGTGATTTAGTTTCTGGGAGAATATATATTGTTTAAATCTACCTCATTTAAAGTATCATAGTTCAGTTTCCTTATTTTCAAGAAAATTTGGAAATACTCAATGTGTGTAAGCAATTATTTATCTAGAAATGCTATTTAAGAACAGAGCTCCCTTAATTTAAGAGATTTTACAATCTGTTAATATCATTCAGAGGTAGGAAAACATTGTACACTCACACAATCAAAGGTGAAGACCTTTGTGTATTAAAGACAGAGACATATGGGCCCAGACAAGTAGAGCTTATAGCTTCAATCCTATAATTTCAGGCATATGTCAAGTATAACACAGAAACAGCAAATCTCATCAGTCCAGATATCAAAAAGCTCTTCTCCCCTCAGAGAGTATGCAGTTCTTAATGGATTTGAACAAAGACTGGAAAATGAGGTTGTGTTTTGTCTTTCACCCAAAAGAAATTGGATCTCTTTGGACTCATTTTGAGAGATTTCCACATGGTCAGATCCTAAAACCAAACTCTGAACCATTTTTTTTTTTAAATGTTTATTGTGAGAGGGAGAGAATGAGTGAGCAAGCAGGGGAAGGGCAGAGAGAGAGGGAGACAGAGAATCCCAAGCAGGCTCCATATTGCCAGAGTGGAGCCCAACGTGGGGCTTGAACCTGTGAACCCTGAGCTCATGACCCAAAACAAAATCAAGAGTTGGATGCTTACCTGACTGAGCCACCCAGGCACCCCCCCCCAGTCATTTTGGTTAATGATAAAAATAAATTATTGTCTGTAAATGAACAAAAATGAAACAGAAACACAAAGCAGAGAAGGAAATTAAAATTATTAAAAATTTAAATTAGAAAAAATCAACAAAGTGCTCTTGGTGCTTTGGATTCACCTAGAAGAAATGAGACACCCCTGGGTATTAACTGAGAATGAGGTACACTTCTTTGTCTTTGAATTTTATCTGGCTCTGACTGGTGAATCTAGTGGGCATATCACTGTGACCTCCAAAACAGTTAGAAGATATTTTCAAAGAGAGTGAGTGAACTCATGACCTTTATATCGATGTAACATGAAAATGTGTTAAGAGTCTTCACTGATGAGGAATTGGCGGATATTGTAACCAATCCAGAAGAGAATCCAAAGAACGTAGAAATATTGATAATCTTTAAATGTGTCAACGGGGGCAAAATTGGGTTTAGTTTGGACCTCTACTGGACAAAGCATTCAGTATGTGTGTCCGTGACCGGCAATTTACAAAGGGCTGTCAAAGAGCTCAAAGACCATGGAAGGCCAGGACCAGGTAACCTGGAGGGGAGTGTCCTCAAGACAGAGCACTGTGTCAGTGGAAACGTTTCTGTTCTTGTTTGTACTAGACTGTTGAGGGCCAGGGGAAAGAGTTCCCTCGTAAAGAGGGTCCAGTGCAGTCAACAGGGAGACCAGGTTTCTGTCATGGATGTTTCCAGGCCAGTCCTGAGCAGGGCACAGTGACATCAGCGACACCAGTGACATCATAATGTCGGAGGTGTCATATAAGCAGCTCCCTGACCAGTGAGGGGCACACTTGGTAGGAGTCGGCGCCGGCATCCTGCCACCCTCGGGCCAGCGGGACGGTCAGGCTGGGCCGATCCGGTTCCAACCCAGCACGCAGCATGTCTGGGAGGCGCCGCCGCCGGCACCGTCGCAGACGGAGGAGGCACGCGGTGTCCCGCTCCAGGAGAGCCGAGCTGCAATTCCCGGTCAGCCGCGTGGAGCGTCTCCTGCGAGAGGGTCGCTACGCCCCGCGCCTGAGCGCGTCCACCCCGGTCTTCCTGACCGCCGTTCTCGAGTACCTGACGGCCAACATCCTGGAGCTGGCGGGCAAGGAGGCTCTGGACAGCCACAAGATGCGCATCACCCCGGAGCACGTGCAGCGAGCCCTGGGCAGCAACCAGCACCTCAGGGGTCTCCTCGAGAACAACACCTCCCCTCGGGTGGATGGGCTGCCCCGAGTTCGGAAGTGGTGATGCCCGCGTCCCCGAGCCGGCCCCCTCTTCCAGACCCCGAAGCCGCCCACAGATGAGGGAGGCCTGGCCTTGTGTCTGCACGTGACATTAAAGGAGTTAACTCCAGGACCGTGCCTCTGACTGGTGTCTGTTTCTGTCATTCGGAGGTAGCTGGAGGTGTCTGTCAGACATCCGGGAGGAGACCTCCCATGGGAGGTGGAGGGTGGACGGGCGGTCAGTGTGGGATGCTGGACTCGGGCATTTCGGGGAGCGGTTTCGCTGGGGACAGTGCGGGAAGCGGCCCTGAGGGAGTAGCGGGTCAGGGGGAAGAGACTTCCTCACTGGCGCTGAGCCAGTCCAGGCTTGTGAGGCCAGGAGGCTGGCGGGGTGGGGGTGGCTCTCCCAGGCATGTTGAATGCCCAGGAGGGTGGGGGCTGAAGACCACGACTGAGGTGCCACAGGCCTTATTCCTGACCGGAGACCATGTGGAAGTCAGGAGGTGATGGCAGTGGGGGTGGGTGGGGAGGGTGGCATAGCAGCCGACACGCACTTAACGGGCCAGGGCTTCGCATGAAGATTGAGGAGCGACGGGGAAACCATGAAGAGGTACACGTAGAAGGAACTCTGCTCAGGTTGATTTGATGGCCTTATACCCCGCCTCATTCCGAAAAAGGGCTCGAGGTAGGGATTATTAGCTAGTGCTGCGGTACTCTGTGGAGTATATCCTTCTGCCCTCTCTCGCGGACACTGGTCAACCGTATAGTACTATGAAAGGTAGCATCTGGCCTAAGACATGCGATCCTAGACGTTCTTTTTAAAAACCATTTGTTAATGTTTCTCTATTTTGAGAGAGAGCATACAGGGAAGGGGCTGAACGAGAGGGAGAGGGAGAATCCCAAGGGAACTCCCTACCACCGGCGCAGAGCCCGATGCGGGGCTCGATCCCAGGGACTGTGAGATCATGACCTGAGCCAAAACCAACAGTCAGACCCTTGACTGAGCCTCCCAGGTGTCCCAATCCTATGAAGTTCTTAATGGTTATTGTTAATAGATTTATTTAGAAATATACTCCATTATAAACTCCTGTAGTAATCTCATTCTCCATGAAACACCTAACCCGTCTACGATCATATACTTGATGGAGCAACATAGAGTTATCAGTGGCTGAATACGTGTTTGGAGAGGTACAAGTGTGTTCCGTGTAAGTTCTGTCCCAAGTGCTGGACTCGGGAGGACATACAGTTCTTACAAAGACTCTTGTGGCGTTTTGGGTTAAAAAGAGTTGTCACGTCAAGTGTTCTGGCAGTCTTTCCCCTTCCTGTGACTGTCAACATTTAATATTTTCTCCGGTTCATCATGTGCTCAAGCCCCCCCCCCCCACAGCCCCCTGGACTGTCACAGAGGGCTGGTCAGAGGTTGCCTAGGCAGCGTCGACAAAGGGATCAGAGGAGCCGGGTTGGCCATCCCAGTTCACCACTTTGTGGCCGTGTGATCTGGGACACTCCTCTGTTGCCTCTGAAAAGCACTTTCCCGTGTGAAATGGGGATAATAAGGGTTCCCCCGTCTTTGGATTTTTGCAAAGATTAAGTCATTGTGTGCCTGTCAACTGGCGCACAGCGCAGCGCCCGGCACGGGGTGCGCCCTGAGTGCGTGGCTGCACGTCTCTCCCTTTCTGTAGACCACATGCTTAGGCGTGCTTCCCCAGGTGCCCCTGGCCTGGATCTCACGCGATGGCGGGGGGCCTGGGCCACTGGCTGTGAGACCGCAGCCGGCTGAACCTCGGGGCGGGGAGAGACAGAGTGCCACGCAGAGGAAGCAGCCAGAGGTACACCCAGGAACCAGACGGGCCTCAGCCTGGTTTCCTCTCTGCTCCCCTCTGCCTGGGGACTCACCCTCTCTCTGCTTCCTGCCACCATCTTTTAAAGTGTGGAGTTGGCTTAGCCTTTACCTGCTTCATAGGAGTGTCCTGACAATAATAGTGTCAGGGTTGTGTTTAGAGCTGATTTGAATATGTGCTCGTACAAATCCAAGAAACTTTTCTTGCTCCACAATGCCATTCAACCAAATAGTTACAGAAACCTCACTGTCAAGATGTCTGCCTTTCCAAGTTGTGATTTATTGTAGAGAGCCAGGAAGCCCTCTTTGCCTTAGCCAAGCTCAACTGTTACCCCTGTGTTCATTTGAGTAGCAAGCAGGTCTCTCTCTCTCTCTCTCTCTCTCTCTCTTTCTCTTTCTCTCTCTCTCTCTCTCTCTCTCTCTCTCT
>NW_026058862.1:0-6693 GCF_023721935.1 Panthera uncia | reverse complement strand
TCTCTCTCTCTCTCTCTTTCTCTCTCTCTCTCTCTCTCTCTCTCTCTTTCTCTCTTTCTCAAATAAACATTAAGGCCAGAGAGGTGAGAGTAGGTGGGTAAACCATGTTGGGTTAGCAGACCTGTGTGGTCAGGTGGTCACTTTACAGTCCATGCAGTAGTCCACACTAATGGTCTCTGTGACGCCTGTAGGGAGCCAGACTTCCTGGGCTCCTTCAGACTATCCAGCATCCAAGGTGGAATTTGGAGGTGGAGCTTCAGTGACTTCGTGTTGGCAAGCCATCTTCAGTCACAGGGGCTTTGGACAATCGGGCAGAGCACTACTGCCATCCCTTTAAGAACTGTGCTTCAGCTGTGCTTGTGGATTTCACAGGAAACATGGGGGCCAGGGCCAGTACAGGATGGGTGTAAATGCAGCCCCTGCCAAATCCTCCTCCTACATGTGCACAGGAATCCTCCACTCAGGGGAGGCAGGTGGAGAGGGGGAATCACTGCTCCTGGGAAAGAATGAGCCACCAAGTTTAGGCCCTTTGTGCATTTCAAAAAAGTAGGAGGTGGAGAATGGTGAGGAAGGATCAGCTCTAGCTTGGGCCCTGGAGGGAGGACACCGTTGATGACCAGTGCCCTGTTGGGAATGGGAAACTAAAACCAGAGTGAGTGGGGTCCGGGGCTGGGGGGTGTGTAGCTGCCAAACTAGGTCTGGGATCCAAAGGTGTATCAGGACAGGCTGAGGTCAGACACGGGTCAGCACAGCAGAAAACATAATGTGTGAGAAGAGATGAGCCCAAGAGTTGAGTCTGGGGGAATCTGGAAGGTTGTGTGGGCTCGGGGTTGGCATGAGCACAAGGCATGGGGATTAGGCTGGGCTCCCACTGAGAACAGCCTTTGGGAACAGAGACGTTTGAAGGCCCGGGCTCCCTTAGTTCCTCAATCTGACATCCTACAGGATGTGGCCAGGATGCAGGTAGCAGATGGGATCATTAGGCCTACAGTGATGTATTTACAGGAAAATTAATCAGCTGCCAGCATTTAAAATAAAGAATTTTTAACATAAAAACCTCAGTCACTGGCTTCTCGGGTGAAGCCAAAATGTCTGCACACACGTGTTTATTGTCACATGAAGATGTCTGGCTGCTGTCCCGTGACTACTGGGCCTCTCTGGTTTGCCACAGTGCTCACCCTTTGCCGTTGTATCTCACGTATGACCCACGTCACTCCTTTACAGTACCGTCCCGTCTCTTAAGGTTGGTTGAGTTCGTTATCCTCACCATCCTAAAACCAGTTTTCTGAAGGGTAAAGTTCTCTCCTTCAATAGATTAGAACAGCACAGTGCTCCTCACAGTTGTCTTTGGTATGGGGCCAGTATTTTCTGTTGTTCAGATAGATTGTGAACTGATATGTGGTCCTATTTTACTAGGACTAGAATGGAGTTTACATTTGACTCTTCACTCGAATTCAGCTACATCTGAACTAGTATATACTCTGTTCAACAAGAAGACTCCACTCACTTAAGTGTTGTGGCAAAACCCACGATTGCTGTAAAGGTCGCTAAAGGCCGACCATTTCCGAACCGGTCGTAGCTGATCAGTAACATAATTTAATGATCTACATCAGTCCCTAAGTCACATTTGAATAGCACTGTAAGAGTGAATTTATTTTTTTTATTCTTTAAGGAGTGTGGTTTCAAATCTAGGAAAGGCCTCGAATAGGACCTGTATTTGATGTTTCATTTAGTGTTTCTGCTTCAGAGTCCTTCATGAAAACGGAAGACTGGTACGTCATGTATTTAGGGTTTTGAAATCGCTGCGGGGAAAATCTCTCTCCACTGCATCTTTTTAAACAAAATCGAAAGGAAACCGGTTTGCGGCAAGGAGGCAGGTCAGGTAGTGTCGTTGTGGGACGCTTAGGTTCTGCCACATAGGATGAAAGGAATTCACCAACTCGACTGTGGAGGAGAGAGCTTTCATGACATACTGGGACAGAAGAGTGCCAGAAGAGGGAGGAAAGTCAGGTTCTGGTCTCCCACGGGTGTGGTTTCCTTGGGGGCGCATCAGCTTCCACAGCTATAAAATGAGGAGGTTGGACAAAATTGTTTCAGAGGTCTGCTCAAGGTGTACAATTACCAGTCTGAGCTTTTCCCAAGAAAAGTCTGTACTGACAGTGGGTAAATGGGGCACAGAGGACAGGAATTATTTTTTAGGGTGTCCATTTTACAGCTGAGGCCACTTTGGCCCAGAGCTGACCCTCAACTCTCCAAATGTCACATGGCCAATGGGTAGAACAGTGAGTATGCCAGTCCTGTTCTCGTACCTGTTGTTGGGGTTCCTCTGCTACTATAGCCTGAGAGATGAGCCTCAAGAGAGAAAGTGTGTAATACTCTCCTCGGGGATAAAGAAGCTACTCTCTTGGATACAGAGATGTCGGGGTTTATTGGATCTCTGGGTAAGCACGAGCAACAACTCTCAAGAACTTTTACTTGTGTTTTATTTCAGAAAGGGTTAGGATCAAGGACTGATTTTATGGTTCAGGCCTTTCAATCTGCAAATCCAGGTCTTCTTCCACTGGGCATTGTAATAGTTGTGTCATGAACCCACCCCCTCAAATAAGGTGTTTTTGAGATTCTCTGTCCACTGACATGGTCTTAAAGGTGATTATGTGATGACATCAGAAGCCTGTGCTTAAGAGTTTATTCTTGAGGTGTCTAAGTTACTGTCCTTTTTTATGGTTCTGAGACCATCCTTACTTGCTGAAGGCAAAATCTCTGGGCTGTAGATGGCTTATAAGGCCTTCAGGGAAGCATCAGTGTAAATCAAAATAACAAACTGGAGGAGACAGATACTTATGGCTGAGATCAACTTGGTGATAATTCTCATAAGTAAAAGTCTTGTGGGAGGGCATAACAATAAAAGTGCAACTACAGGTGAAATTACCTTTTTCTGTCATATGTAAAAGAAAAGGCAGAAAAAGAGTTTTTGACTCAGTGTCTGTAAGCGTAATGATGTAACCCTTTTTCAAAAAAGTATGGAATCGGTTCTAGACTTATGGATTTTAATAAAATCTCCTTGGTGCATTAGAGTTCTCCAGAAAAAAAAAACTGAACCAATAGGATATATCTATATATCTATATCTATATCTATATCTATATCTATATCTATCTCTATGTCTCTGCATGTGTGTACATATACATGTGATTGGTTCATGTGGTTATCTGATCTAACAAGTCCTAATTCTGTAAGGCAGTCCAGCAGGCCGAGAACTCTGGCCAGATTTCAACGTTACAGTGTGGCCAAATTCTTTGCCAAGAAGTCTCAGTTTTTGTTCTTTAGACTTTCAACTGATTGTGTGATGGTAATTTCCTTTCCTTATAGTCAACTGATTGTAGATGTTAAACTCATTTAAAAAGTATCTTCACAGCAACACCTAGACTTGTATTTGGCCAGATGAGTCGGCACCATAGCCTAGCAAAATTGACACGTAAAACATAACCATTATAATAGGTAGGTCTGATGTGCATCCTCAGTTGAAAAGCACTGGCCTAGAAGATGCTAGATTGAAATTTTATAAGGAAGATTGCAACCAAATATTTAAAAGTAATAAATGATGTCTGATAATACTATAGTCTTGTTGCCTAAATCACTGGAGAAAACCCCACCAGGACTCTGATAATCAGAAACATCTCATGGATAGTGAGACCATTGACAAATCTCTAGAGACTTCCCATACAATATATAAGATTTTAAACACTTACATTAATATTTTCTCTGTTAATATTTAACAAAGAGAAGTCCAAGTACTTGTTTTGATTTGAGAATTTTCTGTGCAACTCATCAGTAGTAACATGTGCAGTAAATCCAATCATTTCTAGCACTTCTCTTTTTTTTATAAAGTGAAAAATCCTTATGACTTTCTGGGGACCCTGTGAGAAATCAGTTTAAAACCAAAGACAGTTTTAAGTGCAAAAGATAATGCAAAGTATTATTTTCTTTCGGTCTTCATTTTAGATTGTATTTTGGGAATGCTAAAATCAAAAGTTGCCTAGACGTTTGCATGCCTAAGGTAGAATCATGAGAGCCTGAGAACGTGAATGGTTGTAGCTTGGCTGTCTACTAATTCAGTGTCAAGACAACATTTAAGTAAATGTAGACAAGTCCTTAAAACTTCAGAAATGCAGAGCTATTATTATTTTAGTTTAAAGAGAATACTCACAAGCACGTTGAAGTCAGAACAAAGGAATATTCTGGTGAGATATGGAATCTGCTACTTGGGCAAACTATGTATAGAGTAATATGGTAGGGTGAAATAAGGCTTTCTCAAATACTCAGGTCCTAATCCCTAGAATGTGGGGATGTTACTTTCTCTCTTGCAGATGGGACTTTTAGATTCAAGTTACGGATATTGAGGTGGGAAGATTATCCTGGATAATTGTGGTTGGCCCGAGAAATCGGAGTGCCCTTATATAAGGGAAGCAGAGGGAAATTTTAATACATAAGCAAAAGGCAATGTGACAACTGAAACGAGATGCTGTATGGCTGGCTTTGAAGATGGAGGAAGAAGTCATGAATAAAGAAATGCAAAGAATTCAGCTCTAGAAGCTGGAGAAGGCAAGGAAATGGATTCTACCTTGGAACTTTCAAAGGTCATGCAGCCCTGTTCACACCTTGCTTTTAGCCTGGTGAAACCGATTTCAGATTTATGACCTAGAAGAGAATCAATGTGCATTGTTTGCAGCCACCATAGGAAGCTAATATAGGTGAAGGGTCATCTTTTACAACCACTTATTAAGAACTAACACTGGGGCACTTGGGTGGCTCTGTTGGTGAAGCGTCCAGCACTTGTTTTTGGCTCAGGTCGTCGTCTCACAGTTCATGAGTTATAAGCCCTGGCGTGGGGACTGTGCTGACAGCGTGGAGCCTGCTTGGGATTCTCTGTCTCTCCCCCTCTCTCTCTGCTCTTCCCCTATTCTCTCTCTCTCTCTCTCTCTCTCAAAATAAATAAATAAACTTTAAAAAAGAAGATGTGACAAACGCTGTAAGGAAACTTAGCCTTTTTCACAGAGAACAAACTAAATTCTGTGATTGCTTCAATATAATATTTGTGTTTTCTTAATTTATTTTTTATTTTTTATTCTGAAGTTAGTTAACATACAGTGTATAGTCTTGGCTTCAGGAGTAGAACCCAGTGATTCATCTCATACATATGACAGCTAGTGCTCCTCCCAAAAAGTGCCCTTCGTAATGCCTGTCACCCATTTAACCCATCCCCCTACCCACCACCCTTCCATCAACTCTCAGTTTTCTGTATTTAAGAGTCTCTTAAAGTTTTCCTCCCTCTCTGTTTTTATCTTATTTTTCCTTCCCTTCCCCTTTGTTCATCTGTTTTGTTTCTTAAATTCCTCATATGAGTGAAATCATATATTTGTCTTTTTCTTACTGACTTTGCTTAGCATAATACATTCTAGTTCCATCCACGTTGGAATCTTACCATTGGTAACATTTCATTCTTTTTCATCACCCAGTAGCATTCCATTGTGTGTGTGTGTATATATATATATATATATATATATATATATATATATATGTATATGTATATATATACACTACATCTTCTTAATCCATTCATCAGTTGATGGACATTTGGGCTCTTTTCATACTTTGGCTATTGTTGATAGCGCTGCTATAAACATTGGGGTGCATGTGCCCCTTCGAAACAGCATACCTGTATCCCTTGGATAAATACCTCGTAGTGCAATTGCTGGCTTGTAGGGTAGTTCTATTTTTAATTTTTTGAGGAACCTCCATGCTGTTTTCCAGAGTGGCTGCACCAGTTTGCATTCCCACCGATAGTGTAAAAGGGTTCCCCTTTCTCCACGTCCTCACCAACATCTGTTGTTGCCTGAGTTGTTCATGTTAGCCATTCTGACAGGTGTGAGGTGGTATCTCATTGTGGTGTTGACTTGTATTTCCCTGATGATGAGTGATGTTGAGCATCTTTTCATATGTCTGTTAGCCATCTGGATGTCTTCTTTGGAAAGGCGTCTGTTTATGTCTTCTGCGCATTTCTTCACTGGATTGTTTTTTAGGTGTTGAGTGTGATAAGTTCTTTATAAATTTTGGATACTAACCCTTTATCTGATACGTCGTTTGCAAATATCTTCTCCCATTCCATCAGTTGCTTTTTAGTTTTGTTGATTGTTTCCTTTGCTGTGCAGAAGCTTTTTCTCTAGGTGAGGTACCAATAGTTCATTTTTGCTTTTATTTCCCTTGCCTCTGGAGACATGTCAAATAAGAAATTTCTGTGGCCAAGGTCAAAGAGGTTTCAGCCTATTTTCTCCTCTAGGATTTCGATGGTTTTCTGTCTCACATTTAGGTCTTTCATCCATTTTGAATTTATTTTTGTGTCTGGTGTAAGAAAGTGGTCCGTTTTCATTCTTCTGCATGTTTCTGTCCAGTTCTCCCAGTACCATTTGCTAAAGAGACTGTCTTTTTTCCATTGGATATTCTTTCCTGCTTTGTCGAAGATTAGTTGGCCACATATTTGTAGGTCCATTTCTGGGTTCTCCATTCTATTCCATTGATCTGTGTCTGTTTCTCTGCCAGTACTGTACTGTCTTGATGATTGCAGCTTTGTAATATAATTTAAAGTCTGGGCTTGTGATGCCTCCACCTTTGGTTTTCTTTTCTTTTTTTTTTTTTTT
>NW_026058861.1:0-13993 GCF_023721935.1 Panthera uncia | reverse complement strand
GAACGGGGGAGGGGCAGAGAGAGAGGGAGACACAGAATCGGAAACAGGCTCCAGGCTCCGAGCCATCAGCCCAGAGCCTGACGCGGGGCTCGAACTCACGGACCGCGAGATCGTGACCTGGCTGAAGTCGGACGCTTAACCAACTGCGCCACCCAGGCGCCCCCTGCATGGCTTTTATTCAATATATTAATTTTTTCCTCATTGTTTGCCTAGTAAGTCATCCCATACACTGGTCATCTAAGAACCATCTTCGCTGTAGCCCATAGCTATGGTGAGCTTATTTTCCCAAGTAAATATTAAAATTTACCACCTTGACATGTGCTAACCTGGAAAACATACGGTCACCATGGTTATGATACATACAGAAGCATACTAGGGGTAACAGCATCCACAATAATAGCCAAAAATAATCTCTCAAAAGCCTCTCCTTAACCCATGAACCTGTTCTCCAGGAAACTTGATTCCTGTGATCAGAGTGGTTCAGAGTTAAGTTCAGACAAATGGGGGCATTTGTCACTTCCTTTGCACTTTCATCCTTCTGCCTCCCCATATCCAACAATCCCCCCTCTTCCACCCTGAAACAACACAGCAGACATGCCCAACACAAACCAATGCCCTCCGCTCTGCTCCCAAGCCAGGGAACTTCTCCACTTGTGGTCGCTGCACAAAAGCAATGGCTGTATTTGCAGAGTGGTAACCCCCGCTGCCCAGATGGCTGAGACCACCATCGTTGAGAAAGGCCCTTTGGTTGTCAACCTTTCATCTGCTCTCCACTGCAACTGATATGCAAGTCTTCACCCCTCTAGTCTCTTTCCAAGGCCCAAGTCAGTGACAAGAAGCACTTGGAAAGCCACGTGCTGTCTTGTGTGGCTGTAGACAAAGTTCTGGGGAGGAGGAATAAGACTGGGCCCAACTGAAAGGGCAGAATTGATCATCCTCCATCCACTCGGTTTGTAGTTGGATACAAGGCAAAGGATTTGTGTAACCTTTCCTGTTGGTAATGGGGAGCTATCACCGGTTTTTTAAGCAGGAATGTGGATTAATCAAAGCTAATTTTGATGACAATGTGGATGAAATGGGTGGGGTAGGGACATAAGACTACTGATGGGACACCAGGTGAAAGAAGATGACAACCCATGGCAGTGTCCATAGAGAAAGAGAGAACAATAGAGAATATCTGGAAAGAAAACTGTTCAACATAATCAAATGATGTCATGAA
This sequence comes from Panthera uncia, assembly GCF_023721935.1. NCBI lineage: Eukaryota > Metazoa > Chordata > Mammalia > Carnivora > Felidae > Panthera > Panthera uncia. Next base: position 12,774 of record NW_026058861.1, on the reverse strand, counting down.
GCTAAAGAGAATAAGATTTTTTGAATTTAGCTATTTGACTTTGGGGTTGGTATTAAGAAACTTAAAAGGACATGATCCCTTTTCTCAGGAAATTTTACTCTAGTTGAGGAGCTCAAAAAATGTCACTGAAAAAGTATCTAGAACACAGTTCAATGTCTATGAAATATTTGTTAAATGACTAAGAAGATATTTTTCCATCTTTTTTTCTTTTTTCCTTCCAGCCTCTTCACACTATTCTTCCTAGAGACCTGTCTCTTCCCAGGAGACAACAGACTGCCACAAAAATCAGTAATTTAGTTTATGAGTTCCTTTAATTTAAAGATATGTTTCTTTCTTTGTGTTGGTTTGAGCCTCACTTACCATGTTAAGTGGTGGGTTTTATTTTCTTTTCCTTTATTTACTTTTTAAATTATTTTAATATTTATTAAACATTAAATGTTTATTTAATTTATAAAATTAATTAAAGAGAGAGGCAGAATGTGAGTGGGGAAGGGGCAGAGAGAGAGGGAGACACAGAATCCAAAGCAGGCTCCAGGCTCCGAGCTGTCAGCACAGAGCCCGACTCAGGGCTTGAACTCACGAACCGTAAGACCATGACCTGAGCCGAAGTCAGATGCCCGACTGACTGAGCCACCCAGGTGCCCCTATTTTCTTTTATTTTAAAGACCACTCCACTGAGAGGAGGGAGATGGAATGGAGGCAGGTAAAAGATTCTCTACCCCTTTTCTGGTCCCGTTAAAATGCAACCCCATCTTCCAAGGGCCAAATGATGGGTATTTACTCCTGACAAGGCAAATTCTAACTCCACTGGAACAAAACTAGAAATATGCAGCCACAAATCGAATTTTTTCTCCAAAACACTAGGCTTAGGACTATGCGGTCAGCCGCATTCTTGGAAGACGTAGTTCCTCAAAGGGAAGCTCACGATGCTCCAAGAGATAATAAAGCTCTTGCTTAAATTATTTGCATTTAAGCACAAAATTCAGAGATGCTCAAGGTGTCAAGTTATTAAACCATAAGACTGAATCTGCAAAGCACACAGAAACAACCAAAACAAGAAACAAATCTATTCTGATGTTATAAAGCAACTATCAGATATCATAAAATCCTCTCGTGGTGTTCCGTTTTCTACCCTGAGCCTCTTTTCATGAAAATGTCCCAAACCACCTTGTGGAAATGTTTTACATGTCAACAGAGGCACAAACAGTAACCAGAGGAGACAAAGAAGAATCGAGCTCAGACTTACAGGTTTATATATAGAGGGGCCAGACATTCTTTTCCTTATTCTGCCCTTTGCACTTGCATTCTCTAGATCAAATGTCTAATTGTTATGCTGGATGCTCCAGTGCCTCTGAATACAAGGTATCACCTCCTATTGAAACCCACATTGTCCTCCCCTGGTTTTTGGTAGTCTTCCCACCCTCTATTACTAGTGTAGCGGTGGGTTTTGCTTTCATTCCTCAACTACATACACTAAGTTCCATCCGGAGCACTTATTCGCCTGGCTTTTTTGGCATCTTTCCACGTGCGTCTGCATTCCTGTAAGGGTAACATCTTCATCCCCTTCCATTTCCCCTCTTTTCCATTTCCTATGATTTTCTCCGTTTTTGTTCTTTGGCCAACCCTCCCTGCAGCTACATGTGTTTTCAAATCTGCCCTGTATTTTTAAATTATCCTGGTATTCTTAGCCTTTGGGCTTTCAGGACTCATTCAAACTCTCTCATCTTTCTTCTGCCGCCTTTCCAATTATTTCTGGGTTTCATTTTGCATGGTCTACCCATAACTTCGTCTTAAGTAAAACTGACTTTCTCAACAGTGAAATGCTTTACCTGAGTAGATGGTTTCTGTAACCTGTCCTTGAAGCACAAATTCAAAGTCTTCCTGGTGAGCGAGCCACCCAACCACTTGCTTCCAGTCTGACTTATCCGGAGTTCTATTATCTCCTCTTGTTGTTGGTAATACAGACCAGCTTCCCCTACTAGAAAATGTTCCCAAGAATGGGGAATTTATGCCAAGAGTGAGACTACCAATGACGAGTTACCTGCATCTCTGCTCCTAGTAGTCTATATTGCTTGGCTTCCCACAATCTAATCATCCTTCCCAAAAGGAATTTCTGAGCTTTGCACAGGCACATACACGGAAGACACAGATTCACAGTGGAAGCCTGCTAGTGAAAATTAACCAGTGATTATCCTACAATCCATGTGAATTGTCTTCATATTGGTCTTGATGATCAATAGTCAGACATGTGAATTCAGTTATTTAGGATTCATCTTCCTTCTCTGTTTTGTGAGCTGACACATCTTGACGAAAGCCCTCACTTAGTCGGGACAGTTTTGGCATCTCGATGAGTACAGTATAAGACCATTTTTAACTCCCATTTAGTTTTAGTTCAAAACACAAATTTTAAATGCCACAAAAAGCAGATTTGTGGATCATTCTGCCTAATGCTCTGCTTATGATAACAACACTACAGACATATGCTAAGATATTCCTACCTCAAAAAAAAAAAAAAGGACCATAATATAAGAACATTCATAAGAAGCCAATTTGAACCCAGGCATCAAATTCCCTTCTTCCTCCTATTCCCACTGAAATAGCCAAAGAAAATTAAAATCGGGGAGGAAACATCTATGTCAACCCTGGAAAACAGGGAAAGTTGTGACAAATATTTGACCCCCAAAAAATTGTTGTGACCTTATTTACTAAGAAAAAATAACATAGCAAAATTGACTCAAGAAGAGATAAGAAATACAAATAAGTTAATACCATCAAAGATACTAAAAATACCATTGAGAAACTGTCAAATCATAGAGGGCATTTGGCCTAGAATGTTTTGCAAGCCTTCAAGGAACAGGAAATTCTAATGCTATTTAATCTGTTAAGGAGACCAGCAAAAAGATCAAAATTTTCCAATTCAATTTTAAAAACCAACTAGCATAACCCTGGCACCAAATATCTGGCAAATACAGCACAGAAATCTATAGACCAACATCGCTTAGGAATGCTCATGCAAATATTTTAAGAAATATTACCAAATGAAATCAGCAACATGTTTTAAAAATAATAAACCATAACTGATATACATTAAAGATGACTCCAAGTTCTTTGCTGTTTCTCCCATTGGGAGGTAGAGTCTAATTCCCTTCCACTTGAATCTGGGCTGACCTTAGCAACTTGCTTGACCAACAGAACCTAGCAGAACTTCTGGGGTTAGGTCATAAGGAGTCCTGCAGCTTCCACATCTGTTGAAAAAGCAAACTGCATGACAATATAGGTAGCTTGAGTCCACATGGGTAAATTAAAGACACAAACAGTAAAATAAAGTAAAAGCTACTTCCCAAAATACCAATAGCTATTCTAAGAGATTATAGGGTGTTTTTTAATTTTTAACAATTTTGCCTATATGATTTTTCTAATTTTTCTCTGATGGCCATATGTCATTTTTGTGATTTAAAACGAAGAGTGTGGGCATATTTCTTAAATTGACCTAACTGCTTCTTAGATGAAGGAATTTCATGATTTTACTATAAATGTGTAAAACCACACTTCCTTTGGTTCTTTAAACTACTTTTAGTATATGTTCCTTATTTTTCTGAGGCATTACTCACCTGATTCATTCCCTTCATGACACTGGACATCTTTAATGACATCCCACTCCCCCTCCATCTTCCCAGATTGGGAACATTAAGTAGTCACCTCATCCTCATACAGAAGCACTCATTTGCCCCATCTCTGTTTTTACTGCATCATTAAAATGACCACGTGGCCAGAAATTAGCACTTTAAGGACAGTCCCTGACTTATGATCATTCAACTCACAACTTTTCCACTTTGCGATGGTGTGACAGCTACATGCATTTAGTAGAAACCGTACTTCCGATTTTGAATTCTGATCTTTTCCTGGGCTAGGGGTACTCAGTACAATCCTCTCTCTTCATGACACTGGGCCCTGGCAGCAAGCCACAGCTCCCAGTCAGCCACAAGAGCGTGAGGGTAAGCAAGCCAGATACTGATAACTATTCTGTTTCTCACGTTCAGTACCATATTCAACAAATTACAGGAGAGTCAACACTTTACTATAAAATAGGCTTTGTGTTAGATGATTTGCCCAACTGTAGGCTAAATGTAAGTATTCTGAGCACATTTAAGGCAGGCCAGATTAAGCTGTGATGTTGGGTAGGTCAGGTGTGTTACATGCATTTTGACTTAGGATATGTTCAACCCCCTGTCACTTTACCACAGTGTAACCCTGTCATTAGTCAAAGAAGATCTGTATTCCCAAATTATTTTTCCCTTATTTGTACTATATAAGAATAATAGCCCCAAATGTAAAATATCCTCCTCAATATAATTTATAAAAATATTTATTGGGGGGCGCCTGGGCGGCTCAGTCGGGCTGAGCATCCGACTTCAGCTCAGGTCGTGATCCCGCAGTTCGTGGGTTCGAGCCCCATGTCAGGCTCTGTGCTGACAGCTCAGACCCTGAAGCCTACTTCAGATTCTGTGTGTGTGTGTCTCTCTCTGCCCCTCCCCCACTCATACTCTGTCTCAAGAATGTACATTAAAAAGAAAATTTAAAATACACATACACACACACAGAGAGAGAGAGAGAGAGAGAGCGCCAAATACGTGTATGGATTACTTCTTCACTATCCAGTGGGAAAGCAAATCTTTCTTTAGGGTCAATTTCAGTGACAACATCTATAACACTATAGCTTTTTACCTCCCAAATAGGCATAGATTTCTCTAGACTGCACAGATGGATCTGTATCTAAATTCACAAGGAAGGCCTTTTGTGAATCAATAAGTGCTATCCTGGTGTCATTTTTCTTGCTGTCAAAATGCCACAGTAAAGGGGAAAAGGTCCAAACTCAGCCTGTGTAAATTGTTAGTTTTAGGCTTTTCCCAAATTACTTGGGGGCTTGGGGAGGGACGTGAGCATGCGCACGCACATACACACAGAATTTCTGAAATGGTCTCGTCAATGTGCAAAGCTACCAGGAAGAAAAAGAAAGTCTACTGTTTGATTTTGGATAAAAGAGACTGAGAGTGGGGAGGAAACAGGGCAAGACCACGTAGTAGACAAACAGGAAGAGAGTTGAGAGAAGGTGGCAAAGGACACAACTCAGCCGCTAATCAAGCAGCTCCTATGGAGAAGACGACGAGGCTGGTCGCACAGCTGTGAGCCATTCTGATTGTCAGTATGACACTTGCTCACACAGGCTGGTGACAAGTGCACTCTTCTGCATGCACCATCTAACATCACACAGAAAAGGAATTATTAACCCCTCACTTCACCTTCATTTCTTCTCACCCAACATGCCACACCCTCTGAATACAGCTCCATTTCTCTCCACTTCATCTTACCCATTGGTGTGTGAGTGATTACGTTTAATAGAAAAAGGTATCTTTTGGTCCCTTTTGCTTCCTCTGTAAGCCTTTCAGAATAGAGCAAAAACCCCATCACGTACCATATGAGTCCTTCCAAACCAGGCCCAGCCTCCCCTCCATGATTCACATTATTCCAACTCCCAAGTTGTTCTCTCCTCAAAGAACCCCTCCCTTGTCTTTACTGACCATCCTTCCTGTAACAGTCTTTAGCTTCCCATGCCCACTTGCCCAAATACCACCCACCCTTCTTTAAGACCAATTTCCCCAACTGAGACTAAGTAATCAACTTCTTCCTCTTTCCCTTTCTATTCTCAAAGCACTTTAGGTAGACCTCAATAAATCTGTTAGCACAATAAAACAATAATACAGAGCATTCATTAAATAGAGGGTATGGTGTTGAGTACTCATCCTAATTAGAGATCGTTAGGTTGTGAGAAAGAGAAATCTGCTGGAACCAAGAAAAGGGGGATTTATTATAACACATCAAGAAACCCAGGGCAAGATATACAATCATGCTTCTAGAGGGACTGGAAAGTGATCAGAAATCAAAGAAGCGGCTCGCATACTCGCTCACTCAGGCGTGCATGTGCTTTCTCTCTCTCTCTCTCTCTCTCTCTCTACCTCTCTATATTTCTGTCCACCTCCAACTCTTTCAATCTCTCCCCCACCCTTCATTTAGCAATGCTTCTTCCTGGTTGCTGGGTGCTACAGTGGCGACAGTTGTGAAGATCCTCCTTCCCCCCCACTACCAGCCACTACAGAACCATTTAAATGACTCCACTTGTATTTAGTAGTGTTGAGTGAATGTTTTTTTTGTGTGCAGGTCATTATGTATAATAAATGATTTTTTCAAAAAGAGCAAAAGGAGATTGTTTGTATTAGGTAAACATACCCTAATTAATCAAGTCTAAGATTCCATTGATTGTGAGATTCACCTCCATTTTTTATGCATCATCAAGAAAGAAAAAAACTACCTTTTATCGTTATTAAGAAGCTGTCAATTTTAAGACATCCTTATTTTTAGATATGTTAAAATGTAAAACAATAACTCTTGATGAGATGTTATATAGAAAATGAGGTATAAGCTGCCTTTGTATAGCACCTAAGATCTCAAAACAAGAGACTGTTTATGCCATCTTCCAGGGAAAAGCCCCAAATCACCAGTTTACTACCACATAGGCCCTCAGTGGAGGACCTAGTAGCTGGGGCTCATACCAGAAACTGTCAGAAACCACATGCATTCATCTGAAAGACGACATCCATGATGGTAAGTCCATAATTCAAAGCCTTTGGGGTCAGGACATATAGACTACCCAGATAAGACCTGCAAAGAGGTCAGAGGTTTCTTGTCACAGGTTTCTGACCCTGGAGCAGAAGAAAGATTGATTCCTCACTGTCTACCCCTTGATTCCTGAAGCAATTCAGTCTGAGTCCAGATGTTCAGACAAAGGGAAACCTTCAACCTCACCACCAACGGTAGACATCTTTTCTCCCTGCTACTCTCCCTCCCCTCAGGCAACCCATGTGGTGGGCCTGGATAGTGGTGACTGCCGCCCATTTCAGGCTGGGCTTCATGCTCCACAGCCTGACCCTGAGCTCTTGTCAAGGCCAGTCATTGAACTGAGGACTAGGAGGCTGGCATCTGGAACTCTTCCCAGAACCCAACTCTCTCCTTAAAGTGGTTTTATTGTCATTCATTATTGCTTCTAAGATCCATCCACGTTGTTGCATATGCATATAGTTCATTTATATCCACCCCTGCACATTACTCTGACACGTGAATGCACCACAGTTTATCCACCTGGCTTCCCATAACCATTTGTTTTCCTTTAGTTCTTTAATTTTTCTTCTGTTGTGAACAGAGATCCTAGAAGTTCTTATACATGTCTGCTCAGGCACACATGCAAATGTTTTTCTGGAGTATATACCCAGAAGTGGATCGCAGGATTCATATTCAGCTTCACAAGATAAGGCCAGGGGTCATTCCAATTTACCCTCTAATAGGAGATATATGAGTTCCCATTACTTCAAACTTCACCAACTAATTGAAATTGTCAGACTTTCTGATTTTTGCCTATCTAGTAGAATGAAGGAAATGATATACAGCATATCATCATTTTTACAAAGTTCAAAATTAATAGTGAGTAATAAATTTTTAGGTATAGTATATATGCTTGTGATAAAACTATACTTTAAAAAAGAAATGATAAATACAAAATTCAAGATTGTAATTACCTCTAAAAAGAGGCAAGAAAATTTGGATTACTATATCTATATAGTTCATACCTATATAATGTACATACAATATATGTACAATATACATATTGTTTTTACTATTTTAAGTAACAAAATAAAATATTTTCATTGCTTTATTTACTGTTCCCACAAGACTAAAACAATGGTTGCAGATACCTTTGAAACTACATTCTTACAGTCTCATTACCAGAAAAAAAGATTCTTCCCTTCTAGCTCCAGACTGAAAAAAAAACATCTCAGGGAAGGACTCTGACTGGCTCAGACTAGATCACGTGCCCATCTCTGAACCAATCGGTATGGCCAGGGGTGATAAATCCCAGGATTGATCTATCTTGTGTCTATCTACGTGGCCAGAGGGGTAGAATCTGTTGCTATAAAGTGTGGGTAGAAGGGTACGAAAACGCAAAGCATAACAAAAACCATCTGATAGATGTCAGAGCTGAGATTCAAACCCTGATCTGCATGACTCTGGGACCTAGACATTAACCATTTCAGTTCTAGCTCCTACTAGATTAAAATGTGAGTTTTCTCTAGTGTTAGGCCAGGATTTTCTTAAAGTCTGGGACCCTGTCTTATTTATCTTTGTCCCTCCAGCTCCTAGAAATACTACCTGGCACTTTTTAGGTGTTTTGTGGAATTAAATCCCTGAACTACAAATTGCTTATTTGAACATATTCTTAAATCAACACGGATGTGACCATTTCTGAGACCAGCTGTGTGGGTCTTGTGCTCAGAAGGGAACAGATGGGGATTTGAAGAGTGGGAGGGGGTGGAACATTTTAATTTCGAGAACACTTTAGCACCACAAAAATCAAAAGGGAAATAGAAATACTAGAAATTTTATACTCAAAGCAAAATTGCCTGATGATCAGAAGTGAGCATAAGAGTAGCAATGAGTAGCTAGCATACATTTTTCTTATTGAGAAAATCATGACCTTTTAGATTTGTTATTTCTATTAGATTTTCTAATAACCTTTAGAGAAAGGAAAGAAGGATTGGGTGGGGCTAACAGAAGACCTTTCCTTTGACTGTATCCTTAAAATTATTATAACAAAAATGTACTCATAAGATTATTTGCAAATTTAAACATAATCACTCCCTAAATACATGTTTTAAGTTTTGGCAATAATTAGCAGTTTTCTGTCTCTTTCCACTTCCCACAACTGTGATGTGTAGGTATTGTTTGAGAAATGATCTTTATCTTCATTTATTTTCCTTTGGGGCATGTTGGTTTTTATCTTTTTTCTTCCATAGAATCATGTCTTTTCCTAGCATTTGTCTTTTACGTTCCTTTGTGCAGCCTAAAATAAAACAAACCAAAAACCATTTCTTTGTTAAGTACAATCTTCTCTTTTGTCACTATTCATTTTGTCTTGCTTTGGAATGCTTCTAGTCTCCTCTGGACTTTGTATCTACATACTTAAACTTTTATCTTCATTTCAGGCTTTCTTTTGTTCTCCTTTCTTTGTTTCACACACACATTTAAAAAAAATACTTCACTTTAAATGACTCACCATTGTATTGCTTCCCTGGCTTGCACAGCCATTAAGTTGAATATAGTCTATTAATTTAGAGTTGTGTTGTGCTGTCTCAGTTCAGGCTGCTTCTAATTTTGCTGAAGGATCTGTATGTGGCTGCAATTAATTTATTTTTAAACATTTTCTTTCTTTCCCTCTGTCCTCTTTTCTGTATTATCCAATCTGATATCCACCAGAGCATTATACTCTGATCCAAAGTTTGCCCCATTCCAAATTTCAACTTTTTCTTTTTTTCCCTCCTATTAGAGTTGTTTTGTTTCTAATTACAATCCAGCTACCCACAGGCTTGTTTCACTAGAGGCCTTCCCATCGGTGTTTATTCAGGTGATTCAGAAGTGAGTTTTATCCTGATTAACTTTAAAAAAGGAGAGGAGAGGAGAGAAATTGAAAATAATAATTGTTTCAGTCTTGAAACCAAATATTCCCTACTGGCTATGTATACTGCTAGGATTCTCTGGGGTCCTATGTAATCCTCCCACTGCTTTCCTGTATTGACTTATGCAGAGTAGGTTCAAGACAGAAGTAGAAGTCCTAAGAGTCCTGACTCAAGACCTATGGCCCCTTGTCCTAATTCTTTTCCCCTATCTCTTACTTAGCAAATCTACCCTTGTTCTTGGGACAAAAGAAAGAAGTTCCCTTTTACCTTCTTTTCCTCTGGTCTAGTTGATGTAAGCAAAAGAGAGTATAGTCTGGCAGGGCTCTGGAGATTCTTCCCAGATGACCTGACAGTCTTGTCACAGGTGCAAGATCTTCTAAACATTAACTCACAGAAAGCCATGGGGCAAAGAGCAGAAAATAGGTGTTTTATAGAATTAATTTAATCTCCAAACCACTGATTGCTTATTTGAACATTTTCTTATATCAACATGTACATGACCATGTCTGAGACTGGCTGTGTGGGTCAGGTGCTCACAAGAGAACACATGGGAATGAGAGCTCATCCCATGGAATATGAGAATGGGTAGGTCCATTGGTCTACCAAAGTGGGGGATGGAGTAAAAGCCACCCCTGCCATGGTCCTCTCTGGGCTACCCACCAGGTGTGAGATCCATGACTACAGTCATAAGCAAAGTGACTTTTACTCCCCAAATGAGCTCTGTGGCCTCAGTTACAAAGAATGAAGCGTTACTCAGCTAATTATAATGCAGTGCAATGCATTCGCTGCTTCAGGTATGAGACTAATAGCAACCTGAGATTAAAATCTCCAACAGACTGGTTTTCCCCATGCCTTGTGGAGACACAGAAAGGCCTATGGAAAAACAAAAAAAAAACTTTGACATCGCAGGGAAGTTGGGTCCTGAATCAAGAGTCTGGTTACGTGGCTCAGATAATGTGGAGCGCCGTGGTGGGCATGAGACTTCAGTGGAGGTTGAATCAGATGACTACACTTAGGTCTGCCTCCTACTCACAAGATTTTCCACTGTCACCCCTACCATGATTCACCCCAGTCTGTAAAGCCCAAGTACAGGACCCAATCCCCCAGAAAACCATGAATGTGTCCCTAAGTCTTTTCCAGGCAAAGCTAGTGCTCTCTGTTGGTTAGAACAAATGCCAATGAAGCCAAAGCTTGGGCAATACATGAGCCAGTTTCTCACAGGAGAGAATTCTATTCTGTAGTAAGAGACTAAACCTTTAAGCCTAGCCAGACATTTTGCAACTACAAACGTAATAAAGTGAATTCTGTGTTCAATTATCTACTGTGTTAAAAAAGCTACTGTCACTTTAAATTCTGTGTCAGAACCAATCTCTCAAGAAGTCAGTTGCTGGAACAAAGTAGCCGGAGGCTATCTATAAAGAACCAGATAGAAAAGATTTCTTCTAAGAAAGCAAAAAAAATTAAAAGTAACAAAATCTGAAAAACCTCCTATGATGAGAGCAAGCCAGACATGGGTGTATTCAAGTCTCTCTATTTCATAGATGCAAAGGAAAATTGAAGTACTTCTTGGTAGCTTCTAAATTCAGGGAAAAATTAAATTACACAAATATCAAAGGCAATTGTTGGAGGTGATGCTAACAAGATGGTAAAGAGAAGCTAAATCCCTTCTCTCTGAAAACCATCTCCTTCACCCCAGTGTGAACGTCCTCACAACTAATAAAGGAAGTGAAATACCTGGAAGAAACTACCAGGAAGTTGAGATCAAGATAAGAAGGGGGAATTTAAGAAGAAAAAATTGCCTCCTTCACTGTGACAAAAGTGTAAACTGGTACATTTCTGGAAAGCAATTTGGCAACAAACTTAACAAAGCCCTTCAAAATAAGCGTTACCTTTGACTTAGTAACCCTACTTCCAAGCAACAATCCTAAGATAATAATAAAAATCGTGGAGAAATATGAATGCCACAGAATTATTTACAAGGGTGAAAAATTAGACATCTAAATCTACTATGGAACAACCCATACTACCGAAAATTATGCAATTATTTAAATTGTACCTTTCAGATTAGTCCGTATTATGAAAACACGCTCGTGATATGTTAATTGAAAAGAAAGGGTGCAAAATAACATAAGTAGAATTACTGTAGGTTAGTTTACATGTATATTTTAGGAGAAAATACAACATTGCTAGTGGGTACCATTTCACTGTGGAATCAAAGTTCGTGTTACCAAATTTTCCACATCAAACCAGTATTACTTTGATAATCACCAAAAAGTTATTTTTTGAGAAAATTTAAAAGTTTTTAAATGGGGAGAGGGAGGAGCAGATCGCAAAACTGTATGGGGGGAGGGGGAGGCCAAAATAAAATACTTAAACTATTACAATATGAATTTTTGTTATCTTAGGATTATAGGTCACTGTATAATTTTTTGCTTTCTACTTTTTGGCATTTTCCTATTTTTCTTTAAAGAAAAGAAATCTCTTTTATACAGGAAAGATATTTTGAAAGAAAGAAAGAATGAGAGAAATAAGAATGAAAGGAAGAAGAAACACCCTTCTCATTAAGGATAACAAAACCACGTTAAGAAGTGAATCAGGGGCTTCCTTCTATTTGGTCTTTTATTGGAAGATGTAATAACATGAGGGTAACTTCATGTTGCTCCTAAAATGGGCTACCAAACCCAAAGTGAGTGAACCGTAAAGATGGCACATCATAAAGAAAAACATAAAGTGAGGGGAGGGGGCAGCCTCTTACGAGAGAAGACTGACCTGGCTCAGCCACCCTTGTCCGATCACCTCTCTCCAGCGTATACAGGCAGACAGCTGGGGGATGCAGAGGACCTAAGAAGTACCTTTGTAATCGTGATTCATTGGTCTGGCCTAAGGAAGAGCACTGTAGGTGGCAGTTGCTGAGGCTGTGAAAATGCACCACTCAGATTTCCTAATGCATGGAGCATAAGCAATAGCCCCAGCTACAGCACAGTGGAATCCACCATCACATTGGAGCCAAGATCAGGCTTGTCATTAGCTGCTCCCAGACCGATGACTGAGTGAGGCAAGGATGATAAGGCAGACCCATTCCTGAGAGCCTTGCTGGAATTTTCTTAGAACTGCACTGAAGTCTAAGACCTTCCTTCCTTTCTGCCCTATCTCCTCCACAGGGCTCAGACCAGCACAACAATCTGGTGGCTCTCTCAGCCTTCTCCCGCTC